>NC_141381.1:17316200-17595291 GCF_017979445.1 Akebia trifoliata | reverse complement strand
GTTTATTTTTGACTTCAACAGTGATCGGTCTCAATTCCATGCCAGGGGGCAAATGGATCATTGAAGATAAAGTTGCTAAGGAGTCAGCAAATCTGTTATCCTCCCTTGACAAGTGCTGGAATATGATAGCTTTAAACTTACTGACTAAGTTTAGCAAATACTCATGATAGGGTTTCAACTTTTCATCCCTAGTCTTCCATTCTTCTAATGACTGATGTATGACCAAAGCTGAATCCCCGAAAACTTCAATTTCTGTAATACCTAAGTTCAAAGCAGCTTTGAGCCCTGTGATGCACGCCTCATATTCAGCCGTATTATTAGTGTTCGAAAAGGCTAACTTAATAGCGATAGGAAAATGGCACCCTTCTGGAGATAACAAGACTGCCCCTATTCCATACCCATTTTGATTGGCCACTCCATCAAAGTATAACTGCCATGTTTGGTTCTGCGGTTCTTCTTTAACGTGCAAGATGTTCTCATCTGGGAATTGATCGACAGGCCTTATTCCTTCTACTACAGGGTGATCTGCCAAGTATTCTGCTACAGCTCTCCCCTTGATGGATTTCTATGTAACATGCGTGATGTCAAACTCTGATAGCAACAGTAACCATCGTGCGGTTCTCCCTGTCAATGCCGGTTTCTCAAAAAGATACTTGAGAGGATCCATCCGAGATAATAGGATAATTGAATGAGACAGCATATAATGCCGGAGTCTCTGAGTAGCCCATACCAATGCTAAGCAAGTTTTCTCCAAGGATGAATACTTTCGTTCATACTCTAACATCTTCTTACTGATGTAGTAGATGGCCCTTTCTTTGAGAGTATCTTTGTCATACTGTGCAAGCATGCATCCCATAGCTTCTTCTGTGACTGACAAATAAAGAAGAAGTGGTTCACCCGGTGTAGGTGGAACCAAAATAGGTGGATTTAAGAGATACTCATTGACTTGGTCGAAAGCCTTTTGACATTGCTCATTCCAAACTGTTGGTTCATTCTTCTTAAGAAGCTTGAAAATAGGTTCGCAGACGTTGGTGAGTTGAGCGATGAACCTGCTAACATACTAGATTCTGCCAAGAAAACCTCGAATCTGTTTTTCAGTCTCGGGAGGCGGCATCTCTTGGATAGCTTTAATCTTTACAGGGTCCACTTCGATTCCTCTCTGACTGACTACAAATCCCAACAGCTTTCCAGAAGTTACTCCGAATACACATTTCTGTGGGTTGAGGCGGAGTTGGTACTTTTGAATCCTTGTGAGAAAATTTTCTAACGCAGTAACATGCCCTAGTTGTTCTTTGGATTTGATTATCATATCATCTACATAGACTTCGACCTCTTTGTGTATCCTGTCATGTAGTAAAGTCGTGGCTGCTCTTTGATAGGTAGCTTCACAGCGTTCTTCAAACCAAAAGGCATGACCTTGTAGCAGAAGGTCCCCCACTGTGTGATGAACGACGTCTTTTGCATATCTCGAGGATCCATCTTTATCTGATTGTACCCTGAAATCCATCCATGAAGGACAACAACGCGTGTCCTGCTGTACTGTCTACTAGAACATCTATGTGTGGTAAAGGGAAACTATCCTTTGGGCTTGCTTTGTTTAAATCTCTAAAATCCACACACATTCTAACTTTTCCATCCTTTTTCGCACCGGGACGACATTGGCAATCCACTCAGGGTATTCTACTACTTTCTAAGAATCCAGCGTTAATCTGCTTTGTAACTTCTTCTTTGATTTTCAAAGCCCATTCCGGCTTCATACGTCGAAGTTTCTTTTGATTGGTCGAGCATCAGGATATAACGGAATCCGATGTTGGACAATATCTGTGCTTACCCCCGGTATATCCTCGTAAGACCACGCGAATACGTCTCTGAACTTTCTGAGTAAATCTACTATCCCTTTGGGTTCATCAGGAGAAAAGTGACCCCTATACGAATTTCCTGAGGACTTTCTTTTGTTCCGAGGTTGATAACCTCTACTTCCTCTATTAGAGGTTGAGCCTGACGTTCCTCTTCTTGTTTAAGTAATTTGATTATTTCAAGGGGAGGTTCTTCGTCAGAAGACTCTCCCTCCGAAGCCAAATTATTAGTTGAATTATTATTGCGCTCGGGGTAATCAAAAATTTCTTTCATTTTATTGAAAAGAGATGGAGTAACAGGACTCATTGCAGACTTGACAGACTCACTCGACTCAGCAGGAAAAATAGACTCCCTAGAAATAACAGACTCAGCAGAAACAACTAACTTACTCGACTCAACAGAAATAAATGACTCAACTGGCATGTCAAACTGAACAGGACTAATGGGACCGACAGACCCAGCCTTGACATGCAACACAGGACTGATTACATGATAATTTGATAGAGACCCAACAGCGGTTTGATTACAGACTGAGGATTTGGGATTCCTTTCCAACTGATAACACTAAGATACCATGATCTTCAATGAATAGCTGATCTATGTTGAGGGAGTCTAGATCGAGCTGCCAGTCTTCAACTTTCTTCTCCTTAACTTCTATGCTTGCTTCATTTTCGGGCCATTCCATGCAAAAAAGATTTCAAACCCCGGCAGACGAGTACCTGTGATGTGATCAATAAATGGCTCTGGGAACCCACAGTAGCGGAAGTCTTCTCCTTCTTTCACGAAATAACCATTGAGGGTCTTTCGATAGGGCTTCATTTTAATGAGATCTGTGGTACGCCTTTGCCTTTTAGCAATGGCCTTATCCCGTTTTGTCTTCCAATATTGGGCCCAATCTTCCTTAGTAGGCTTATATCTTAGTCCGAATGTGCCGATGGCCTCTTTAATTAATGGTGCCTCTTTAATACCTTGCTGTTTGCGACCTAAGCCCATACCAAGGAAGAATCTCATTTTCTTGAATATATTGGCCATGCAACAATTATAGGTATTTTCCATTGGAAAATACTCCTTCATGGTTTGATCCCATTGGACTGAGCATATCTTTTCAAATTCGAACCCACTGAGCTCTACTCCCTGTTGTTCTGGTTGAATCTCAAGCAACAGCTTATCCTTAGCCTCAGTATTATTTATGATCCCTACAATTTCAGCATCTCCATGAAGAGTAATTACCAGCCCATCCTTGATAAATTTGACCTTCTGATGTAGCGTAGAAGGGATGGCTTTAATCTGGTGTAACCATGGTCTCCCTAACAGTAGATTGAAAGAGGACTGGATATCAATAACCTGAAATTCCACAGGAAATTCAGCTATACCTGTGGACAGCCGAAGGTACAAAATTCCTAGTACATCTCTCTTGGTGTTATCATAAGCTCTAACACCTTGATTAGTAGGTTTGAAATCTTCAGCCTTAAATCCGAGACAAGTAGCCGTTTTCAGCGGGCAAACGTTCAGTGCACTCCCGTTATCAATCAAAACTAAAGGTACCCTCATTCCGTTACAGTCAACTGTAATGTGCAGCGGCTTAGTATGGCTTGCCCCTTCTTTTGGGAGATCTGAGTCCGAGAAGGATAGAATATTCTCCACGTAAGTTGCCCCCACTATACTGGCTAGCTGATCTGGGGAAGTATCAAGGGAGACTTGGGCTGTGTTTAGTGCTTTGAGAACAGCCTCCCTATGAGCAGTGGAAGCCATGAGTAAACCCCATACTAGATATATTAGCCCCTGATTTTTTCAACTGTTTGATCACGGAGTTATCCTCTTCGATGCTTTCCTTAGTGGGATCATCTCCTTCTTTTCTTGCCAGGGCTGCAGGATTATCAAAGCAGAGTTCTTGTGGCTTAAAAACTCTTCCCCCTCGAGTCATATGTCTAACTTCATCACAGGAAATGGGGAAAGGCTCATCTTCCTCAGTCAACAAGTATGGATCTTCGGCTGTCAAAGGTTCAGGGTTTCTTAGATTCATTTGGGCCAACAGGTAACTAGTGAACGCGGGACTATCGTAACGAGGCGGGGATAAATAATAGGTATCATCCGAGGTTAAATCGAATGGTTCATAGTTTGTGGTAAAAACCTCATCAGTGAAGGCTATCCCGGCAAGGGGGTAACTGGGCGGTTTAACTTGGATTGGATGGATGAGAGAAACATGATCAAATGATAATGGGGTGTGAGAAACCATATTCAGGGTTGGTGGAGGTTGCTAAGCAGGTAGTGGATTTGTGGTGACATTTGGTGGGCTAGGGATGGTGACCTTTTTGTTGTCAATAAGGTTTTGAATGGCATGGCGCAAGGTGATACAACGATCCGTGTGATGGCCAGGATTTTGATGGAATTCGCAGAACATGTTAGCATTGTGTCCAGCTGGCAAGGGATTAGGTAAAGGTCGGGGTTGGATAGGGGTAAGAAGCCCTTTTTTCATCAATTTGTGAAGCGCTATAGTGAGACTCATCCCTAGATTGGTGAACGGACGCGGAGTCCGAGGTTGACTTGGGTGAGCTTGGTTATTAGTTCGGACTGGGGGTTGAGCTGGGGTAACTGAGGTATTGGCGATGTAAGTATGGTTGATGTTGGGTTTGGGAACATATGGTTTCTTAGGCCTGTTATCTGAGGGGTTAGAAAGGATCCCAGAGGTAAATGCATCCTCAAGTTGGCTCCTGACTTGCAACAAGGATTCAAAGGTAGGGAGGTATTGGGCCACTAGGTGTTGAGCATATCCTTGGGAGAGATTCTTTAGGATAATTACTACTTGTTCCTTCTCCGAAGGTCTATCCCACATTTGAGAAGCCTTGGCCCTCCAGCGACCAATGAAATCAGTGAATGTCTCCCCATTTTTCTGTTTAGTTGCTTCCAGATCCCTTCTTGAAGTCTCAATCTCGGTACTGTACTTATACTGATGCCAGAAGGCCTTTGACATGTTTTCCCATGTACCCACAGTAACTGGATCTTGAGACATTAACCAACGTAGTGCTGATCCCGATAGAGTCCTTTGGAACAATAATGTCATCTGTTCGTCGCTGAGTCCCATAGTGCGCATGTTGGTAACATACACCTTAAGATGTGTTTTTGCACACCCTGTCCCACTGAACTTGTCCATTTCAGGCATCACAAACTTCTCTGGAAAATGGATTCTAGGGATGCGATTTAAAGCTTCAATGCCTGCTGCAATTTCATCAATACCCTTTATACTTTTCATCGCTGACTCCAATTGAGACATTCTATTAGATAATGCCGGATTCTCATCAACATACTCTTCATCTCCGTCGAGCTCGAAGACTTCACGTGGATGTTTCTCTTCAACCTTTTTCCCCTTTAAGTCATCTAGGGAATTCCCGTTGATTCCGAGGTCTGTTCTAACATTTCCACTTTGCCTTTTATATTGTTGATATCATTGGCAAAGGCTGCCAAGATCTTACGGATCTCTGTGAGCTCAGATTCTGAAGCCATCTCTGCTTGTTGACTTGGTGCTGTGGTTCTTTCTAACCAACTGGACTTACGACTCCAACTAGGAGGTGGACGCTTGAGTTTGGGCGCAATGATAATCCTATATGACCCCATCAAAGGTAGATTTAGTCAATTTCGGTATTAACACCTTGATAACATTTTTAAAAATCATTTTATTGAGGTTTGTGCACCAATCCATTAATTAATCCATTCACACAATGAGTATTTGAAAAGAAAATAAATATCCATTCGAAAAGAAAGATAGTTTTATTGAAAACGATAAACAATATGTTCTTATTTAAACATCTTTCAACAAATTTGTTTTGAACTATTTTTACATGGACGCTTGGCTTTGTCTTGATGGTCATCAGGATTGCTGTCAACTTGACCCTCTTGGCTCTAACAACTTGCTCTCTGAATTCTGCTGGTCCGTCTGGATACCCTAAGGTGCGCTTGTTCCAAGCTTTCTCAATGAGGTGTACTAACTTTTCAGTCAAAGACTTGGGGGAAAAGAAGGCTTTATGCTGAGGTAAGGATAACTCTGTAGGTACATCGTACTGTTCTGGGATCAGATTAGGATGGTAAAAAGGTGTTTCTTCTAAACCAATCAGACGGACATAGTAGGATCCTTTGGTTCCTAGAATAGGGGATCAGTCATCCACCAAGGGCACCTAAAATCGATATGACAGGCGAGGCGAGAGTCTAACCATTTACTCCAAGCTTTGACTGAATTGTGACGCACTAACAGGTTTCTCTTGGAAAAATGTTCTGGGTCATTCGAGGTTTGAGGGAACCTCTACGATTTTGAGACGATCACAAAGCCACATATAGAGTAGGTAGGGGCTTCCCTTGAAGCTTTCTCGCTCACCATTTTTTATGGCATCTAATCCTGAGAAGGTTTCAGCTAGGATGAGAGGTACTGGGTTGGCTTTCCTTGAGAGCTGAGAGGCTATATCTTGAAGGACTCAGGGATAGTTTGGCCATCACTATTGGAGGTCAGTATGTATTGAGCTAGGATTCCTAAACACAACCGATAGTCTCTAGTGGCTCGCCAAGCTTCGGGTTTTACATTGATAGGGTGACTACGGGAGCAATACGGGCCCAGTAAAGGTACTAAGTTCAATCTCCCATCATTGACTAAGACCTTGGCTTCTTCCTTGGAAATATTTAGCCCTGTGGCGAGTTCGCCAGAATATCTGGTCTTCAATGAGGGCCTGACTAGGGGTCCTGAAGTGGATATCCTCATGATGCCGTAATAATCCTCGTGAGTAGGGCATAAATGCATGTACCCCATATGGAATATGTGAAGATAGGGGTTCCATCGCTTAGCCATAGCATGTAAGAGGTTCCAGTCGATCTCAAACTCATGGAAGTAAAGAGCACTCCTCAACATGAATCTCCCAAAATTGATCTTCTCTACAGGGTGCATTCCTATGACGGTTGTTTTGACTAACTGATCGATTGGGTTATCGCCGGCGGCTAACATCCTGGTTTGACACAAAAGGGTATTTTAGTACTCTTCCAATGGTCCATGTAAAAGATCAATTTATTTTCTTTTGGAAAATCTTATTCTTATGGAAAATATTTTCTGGAAAATATATTTTCTAGAAAATGTTTCTTCTAAAGGACACTTCTTTTGGAAAATAATCTTTTTCAAAAAATATTTTCTTTTTCTTCTTTGAAAACTCGATTTCAATTTTGATTTAACTGGCCCGGTCCATCATGATTGTTGGATCGGGATGGACTGGGTCATTATTGTAAAAGAATGGATTCTTTACTGGGTCGGTGCACCCATTTTAATTTTCACAATAAAATTTCTTTGATCCTTGAGGACAATCATGCACTTTGATCTCATCAATTACATCACTCACATACATTCATCAATCACATGCATTCATTAAATAAACAACTCGGGAACACCCACAATAAGTTCGAGTCGTAACCTATTGGGAAGGTTTCTAGACTCTAAGCTTACTACGTGCAATGCATTTTTATCTGGCCACCCTTGCCCAAGTACACCTATATACCGTTCGATACGTGGTGACTTGGTTTGATATACCGTATAGGTGATAATCTAAAATCTCATTTCACTTCTCTGAAGCCAAAAATAGCCAGTTCGATCTCCAGTTGAGAGGTGGCGCACAATGCAGAGCAAGGGCCCACTTAAATACCTCTCATCTAGAATAGACGTAGTCTATCCCCCTCGTACAGTAGGGTACAGCGGGGCAAGATCTTGCTTAGGCACTGGTTTTGACCAAGAAGTGTAATTGATATACTTAGACTATCTTTTATACCTACGGGTACGAGTTAAGAGTTGTAGCTTTCATAAATGGTTTGGCATCCCACGAGGGGACCGACCACGTACTAGTACTACGTTGGCAATCGGGACATGTGACTGTGTGGCTTACAATAGGTCAAAGGCTCAGGTCGCCCCAGCCTGAGTGCATCAATATGTCTCTCAGAATCACCTGATCAGACGGTATTGATGCCCCAGTTCGATATACCCTAGGGTACGTGACTGGAGTTGTGGGTTTCATGAATGACGTCGCATCTCCGAAGAGACCGGGCCACGCACTAGTGCCACGTTGGCTAAATGGGACGTGTAAGTAAGTAAAGCAGTAAACGTGCATGTGGTGTGTGCAAAGCAGGGTGGGGTGTGCCCGGGGCCTTTTACAAACAAATGGGCCCATGGCCCAATCAAACCAATTATAACATGAATTATATGGATATAAGCACCATTCAAATCACATAAACATTTAATCATGATCAACATTATGACCAACATCAAACATGCATTCCCAATGACATTATAGCATATTAAATAGGCAATTATCATGAATTAATAATATGGTCCGCTTCGCGATTTAAACATGCACATATACGGTATGTAGCAATCAATTAGACTCGATCATCGCAATAATTTGATAAATTTTATAGTCCAAATCAAGGGTGTTTTGGGGTGACCTTAATCAAATTAATATTTTCGAGGATATTGGATTGAGAATGAAATGACAATCGTTAGACTAAGTAATTATAATGCTTTTTAACCCAATTGAGATAGGGAAAATAAAGGAACGGGGCATTTAAGAAACAAATTGATTTCTTTTTTTTTTTTTTTTTTTTAAAAACAAATTTAGAGGAACACATTTTTTATAAAAACCATTAAGGATAATAAGCAAAAACATAAAAAAAAAAATAAAAAAAAAAACAAACAAAAAGCGACTTGGTATAGTAGGGTGCTGTCAATATAACAAATAGTCATTGAATAACAAGGGTGTGGCTTTAGTAAAATGAGAAATTTACTCAACATTCACACCATCTTCTCACACGGCTTTCAGCCATGTTCTTCAGGCAAAAACAGGAAAAAAATTTTAAAACAGAAGCAGAGACCGATTGAGCTCTTCAAACCAATCGATTTGAAATCGGTTTGGCCGATTTAATGTTCATCATTCATCATTAATTTCCTGCAATTTTAAAACCAGTTTTAAGCAAAAGAAACCCGCTGCCATTAACGGCTTGCTTAGCTCACGATCATAATGGATGCTGTCCCCACAGACTCCATGAGCCGAGATTTCATCCTCGATCAATTTAATGATTGTGAGATCCTCAAGTTGCAAGCTGGCTGAAAATCTTTCATTCGGATCAGTCGGTTTCCATTGAAGACGACGAGATCCGAGCGAAACAGTGGAGGAGCCATCAAGTTGAAGCTCCATACCACTCCAGTGAATGAAGCCGATCGAGTGGGTTAGCATCAACTGGATTAGGAGATCAAAATCGATCGATCTCGAGCTTAACAGGAAGAGTTCGGCTGAAGAAGACGATGGGTTTTCTTTTAAAAAGAAAATTTTAAAAGGGTTGAATGGGAAATAGATGAATAAAATGGGTTTTTTTATTAATAGCACCCCAAAATCATTAATTGATTTACTATGCACACACCCCCCAACAGTTCTGCCGATAGAAATTTAGAATTTTTTTTTTTTTTAAATTTTATTGTTTGAGATGCTGTCAATGGGCAGCCTCTCTTGCCTATAAAACATCTAAAAAATAAAAAATGAAAAACAATTACCTAAGAAACGAGTTATATCGAACATGTTTCCCCTTTTAAAAAAAAAAATCCTTTGTCATCCAAAAATGGATTGACATACTTTAAAGCAAAAAATAAAAGAAAATCCCTTGTTTAATTATTTCATCCTCAACGATCATTATTCCACCCTCAACAAAGTATCCGTTGAAACTTGGTATTATTTAAAGTCACCCCAAGTGACTCTCGATTGAATTATATGAAAATATAATATGCTAGAACAACATATTCAAAGTTGAACTGACATTAATGGTTAAACCCACCAATATAAAAACTAGCATACCATATTCAAAGTTGAGCCGAGATTAATAGTTAAACCCACCAAAAAAGAAAAGAAAAGAAAAGAAAAAAAAACGATGAACGAACACTAAAAACTAACTAACTAGCAATTAAATAAAATCAACTAAAAATAAAAACTAGGTCATTGGCAATGTTCCCATACTTGGGGTTTTTCAAGTCTGATCCTCAATGTCCCCAGCGGAGTCGCCACTGAAAGCGCCGTCGATCCGCGGGGTGCGCAGATCCGCTTTTGACCCTTGAGGTTTGGGAGTCGCCACCTAATTATTACGGTCTAGGAACCGATCAATGACTCTAAACGGATAAAAACTAATCTAAAACCAAAAAAACTGAATTCGGGGATCATGTTACGGGATTGGAAGGTGTTAGGCACCAACCCCGCCCGGCCAAAGCCGGTCTCTACTAAATTTCCAAGTAAATTACATTGCTAAAACCTAGATAAAAATAAATAAAAATAAAAATTTACCTTTCCGATAGCAAGGACTTTGTTCCCTCAAATCTGACAAAAAGAGCTCATTGTACCATGCTCCCTTGCTTCGTTCTGTCTCCGGATTTGACTTCGGATCTCCTAGACCGAGGTATCTCCTTACTTTTGGATTTGAACTCTTCAAATTTGTTGCGGATTTGGGGGTGTTTTTGAAAGGCTTTTAGGCGTTTCTTATGCTAAAATCGAAGGGGGGGTGTTAGGTAAGGAGTTGGGGCTCCAAAACTAGGGTTTATGAGGGCCTAGGGGAGCTTCTAGACCTACTTCTCTTAGGGGTTATGATTTTATATGAAAATAGGGTGTGAGCACCTCTATTTATAGATGTTTTTAGGGGTTGATTTGGATAGAGTTAGTATTTAATTAGAGATCTTTTAATTAGAGTTGTGTTTTAGTTTGACTTGTTTTAGGTAGAATTGTGTTTTAATTAGAATTGTTTTAGGTAGAATTGTGTTTTAATTCAAATTGTTTTAGGTAGAATTATTTTTAAGTTAGAATTCTATTAGATAGAGTTATTATTTAATTAGATCTCTATTATGAATTTTGGTCTTATTTGATTGACTTTTAATGTTTTGACTTTAGTCTGAATTGATTGACTTTTAATATCTTGACTTCAGTCTTGCTTAATTGACTTTAATTTTGACTTCAGTCTCACTTGATTGACTTTAATACCTTGACTTCAGTCTTGCTTGATTTACTTTTAATTTTTGGAGAACCCCCCTCTAAAATATCTTTAATTCTTTGGACCCCCAAATGGAGGGGTCCTTAAAGAAATATCCCACGAACCCTCAACAATTTTGCCTGAGAGTCCGATTAATCGATTTTTTAGGTTCAAAATTTTAAATTAATTTCATTAATGTTTAAATTTAATTATTTAATATTTTATTTATTAATTTCGAATTTTTTAATTATGAAAATTATGAAATTACCGTTTTGCCCCCGGAGAGGACTTTTCACGTTTTAAGTCGGTTTTTAATGTTCCAGGATGTTTTAGAATCGATTTTTCGTAAGGAATTCAATGGAAATATTAGTTTTTTTTATTTATGAAGTTTTTTGTGTGAAATGGTTGTGAACTTTACGATGGGCATTTTCGTAATTTTGTCAAATTCTGTTAAAATTGGTGAAATGATTTATTTGGCTCCGATTTGTTATTTTATGTGTTCGAGAGAGTTTTCCTAAGCGTAACGTAGGCTCTAGGGTTGTTTTGAGGTTAGAGATATTTTGGTAATTTGGTAATTTTTAGTGATTTTTATCGTGAAGTTTCTTTCTGGTCTGCAAGATGATGATTTCTATGTTTCTAGGGTCGTATTTTCCTAGCGTAGCGTGGTTTCTAAGGTTTTGTCAATTCGAGATACCTCATCCGGATTTCTGAAACACATCTGGTAACAAAATAAAACAATGGAATACACATCCATCATTGGGAATCATTGCAATCGGATTGACGAGTTGATTAATTAGGCGAGTGCAAAAATGGGGTGTCTACAAAATCGAGCTCAAAATTTGAATGATTGGGCCTTTATTGGCTTATCATGCATCTGGATTCATAATTATCATTGGACTTCATCGGACTTCTAAGTAAGATTTTTCTTTTTATCATATGATTAGGAACAAAACTTTAGAATTAAATTACTTTCAAAAATGCCCCTAGTTTCAAGGTTGATTTTAACTAGAACTTGACTATGAGACTGATGGAGTGGATTACACTAGAAAAATATGAACTCCGATGTATTACAGATAGAAGAACTGACATTCCCTTAAATTTAAGACTCTTAAGATTATTATATGTGCAATAAGGGATTGATCATTTTCTTTCAAATTTCTTTTAAAAAATGCTTGAGCTGGACTTAAAATTTTTTGATAAAAATATTAGAATAAAAGATCTTTATCTTCAAAGTGGTTGATCGTTCTACATCTTCCATTAGCGAATACTTAAACAAGTAAACATATTCTTGAAGATCCTACAATGTTTAAGATGACTTCTAATTTTTTCGACTTCAACATTGTCTTCGTCGGATGTGAGCTTTTGACTGAAAAACGAATATTGTAGCTTGAATGGTTCTGCATTTTCTAGTTTCTGCACAAGCTTCCTTATGAATTTTTCTTCTTGATGAAACTTTTCCTCCCATTTGATGATGCTCTAATTTTTGCCTAGATCGCCTCTTCAGGTTTTCAATGTAGTGGTCTTTGATTTTTTTTTTCTGATGGTGCCTTGATTTTTGCCTAAGTTGCCATTTCAGGTTTTCAACCTAGCAGACTTTCTTTTTTTATGGTTATGTCCTAAATTTTGCCTAAGTCGCCTTTTCGGGTTTTCGACTTAGTGGACTTATCTTTTTTTCTTGATGATCTTGAATAACCAACTCGACAACTTCTTAGTTCCCTGCACCTTAACCGAATCAATTAGCATTCAGGAGGACTTAATAGGTGGGCTTAGGATATGGTTTAGAAAGAAAAGATATAAGGCTCAACTTTCCAAAATGCTCTTAGTTTGATATTCTCTCTTTTCTGTCAATTATTTTGATTTTTTTAAATGCCCCTAGTTTGGCATTCTTTTATTTTTATCAATTCTTTTGATTCTTTTTTCTAATACCCCTAGTTTGGCATTCTCTTTTTTTTAACCTTTCAATAGGGGATTTTCCTTTTAAATGACACTTTTCTTAAGAGAGTACACTTATTCTTTGCGTGACCGGGCCTAAAGTAACTTCTCAGGTTGCCTACGTACCCCAAATATTTCTTTTTCTTTTGGGATCAGGTCAAAACGTAATTCATACTAAGATTCCCTCCCAAAATTAGTCGATGTGATTTAGAAAGAAGAAGCTATTGATTTTTTAAAAACTGCGAGGGGATAAAGAAAGTTATATTTTTTTGGTAAGACAGGAAAATGGTTCGATCAAAGAAGGCCTCCTTTGGTGAATGCTGCTCGACTTGGTCAAAGTTTTAGGAATTCAATATCTGGATTGCTCTGTCGAATAAGGTCTTCTTTTGAGAATGAATATTCTTCAATCTTCTTTTGTGAAATCGAGTATGATCGAGTTTTCTGACTATTCAATTCTTCTAAAATTTCGAGAAAATCTTTTATTTTTTATGAATGAAAATTTTCCTCTTTTGAGTAAAAAACATAATAGATCCACTTGTAAATCTTAGCGTCTTTGTCGATGCTTTCAATTATATTATTTTTGACCAATAATCTTTGACTTTGAAATCACTTTTGACTTTATGTCTTGATCTATATTTTTATGTGATCCATCCATATATCCTTATAAGACCATGCAAGAAACATTGTTGAATTTGTCAAGTAAGTTTAATATTCTCTTATGTTCTTCTGAGGATAATGTATCACCAATTTGTACTTCTTAACTATACTCTTTAATTCTAATATTTATCAAATTTGATTAGTGAGCTTTAAGTCATTTCTCATATTAGATTTTATGTTCACATCATTATTGCACACAGGATAATAAAGAACTTCTTTATTTATTAGAATTGGAAAGAACATAAACTGATAAACCTTACTAAAACTCAAAAATAAAGATGATTAACTGAATTCAAAGACTTACGCAACTGAAGCTAAAGAAAATTAAGAAGACTTAAAAGACGACATCATTCTGAATGGAGGGACACAATTCTAGAGTCTATGCCACTTCGATTATTTTCAATGGATGACTTGAACTTGCTTGCTTTTACTATCTCTTCATATTCTGATTCAAGCCTGTCATATGCGGGACAACCTGTTTCTTCAATAATTTCTCTGTTCTTCAGTTCTGTCACTACCTTAGGGTAGTTGAGCTCATTCTGGCATGGAACGAATGCACTGTTAAGATCAATTGGGTGAGTGAAGAAAATTGGGTCAATTGATTCGGGTTTGGATATGGATATTAAGTTTAAAGTATGAGGGGGTTGATTTTGAAAGGTAGGCAAAGGGTTAGTCTTAACGTTGGGTGCGGTAGGAATGGGTATGGTAACATTTCCTTATTCAATCAAGTCTTGGATAGCATGATAGAGAGTAATACACCTGTCAAGAACATGACCAGGCATCTGATGGAATTCACAGAATTGTTAATTATCCATGTTTGGGGGAAGAGGATTAGGTAAAGGCTTATGTTGTAAAGGTATCAACAATCTCTTTTTCATCAATTTTTGATAAGCAACACTAAGGGACATTCCAAGATTGGTAAATTGTCTCCTAGGCTTAGTTTGTAAAAGCTGAGTAACTTGAGGAGATAGTGCAAAGGAGGTGTTGGTCACTTGTAAGGAATTAATATTAGGTTTGAAATGTTTGGGTTTTGAATCAGACAAGTTACTAAAAAGTCCCGAAGAGTAGGCATCCTCAACTTGATTTCCAACCTCAAGAAGGGATTGAAAAGTGGGAAGGTATTGAGGCATCAAGTACTTGGCATAATTTGGAGTGAGATTCTTGAGTATAATCTTGACTTGTTTCTTCTCTTGAGGTCGGTCCCATAATTGAACGGCATTAGCTTTCCATCGACCAATGAACTTAGTAAAAATTTCCCTGGGTTTCTATTTAGTAGTTTCTAGGTCTCTTCTTGTGAATTCAATATCCGTGTTGAATGAATATCGACCAATAAATTCTTTCATCAATTCATGTCATGTTCTTACCCGAGATGAGTCCAATGACATTAACCAGCGTAGGGCAGGACCTGTAAGGGTTCTTTGAAAAAGTTGAGCCACCTGTTCTTCACTCAGATCCTGAGATTGCATTATGCCGACATATACTTTTAAGTGAGTCCTAGGGCATCCAATACCGTCAAACTTCTCCATATCTGGCATTGTGAACTTATCTGATAGACGAACCGTGGGAAACAAGGTCATTGCCCCTAATCCAAGAGTAAGACCATCGGAGTCTTTAATATTCTTCAAAGTAGTTTTAACCTGAGTTATTCGATGAGCTAGGACAGGATCGACGTGTAACTGATCATCTTCTTGATTTTCAACGAGGTCAAACACATCCTGAGATTCTATACCTTTATCTTTTCCCCTTTCAATTTTCAGGGATTCGATTTGTGTTTGGACAGAAGCAATAATCTGTGCTTGAAAAGATTCTAAAATCTGATGGAGCGCAGCTTCATCCATGGTACTCGTTTCTTCTCATGGCAAAGACTGACTACTTGACAATGGTACTCTAGAAAGACGGTTTTTTTCACAGACCCAAAGTGGTACAGATGGAGGTTTAGAATGTTTGGGATCAATTATCACCTGATTAGAAGTAAACCAAGGTTAACCATTGACTTTAAAAGTTGGACTATTAACCACATGATTAAAGTTTCGATATAGAATAGCCCAAGTCCGGTGGAAAATATAAAATCCAAATGCACTGTAAGTCTATAGTGACCAAGAAAATGAGAAAGGTTAGACGCAGGTCTACCCCTGAATGGGATTGAACATTTGATTAGACAAATTAATTTTATCATAAGATTGAATCTTTTTATACAAAGTGGTCTAGATATTTAAAAGTGAAACCAATTAGTTCAACTGATTTGGTATTGATCAGTTTGATCCATTTTTCAATTGAGCCAACTGGTTTAAGTGGTTTAACTTAATCGATACATTTCACCGATTGGGTTAGACCGATATTGCGGATTTTGTTTGATCAATCTGAATCAGTTTACTCACTTACCTGTTGGTTGGATTAAATTGAGCAACCCGGGAACACCTATAGTCAGTTCAGGTCGTGATCTATAGGAAAGCTTGTAGACTTTAGGTTTATGATGAGACTATCGTTGTTCTTCTCACCGGAGTTAATAATAATCTTAGTTTTACCTTACTTGTGGGGCAAGTAGGGGATTGAACCCAAGAGAAAGGAGGAATAGAACTAAGCTAAGAAAATAAAATTCAAATTAACTAAAAGGAATTAAAACTGTTTTTCTTTGTATTTTTGAACTTATAAGAAGATGTAAAATTGCTAGAAAATAAACTAAAGTAAATGAAATTAAAAGCAAGTAAACTTATGAATTAAAACACCATTGGAGGTGGATCTACCTAAAACATGTTAATGAGCAATTTCTAGTCTCTAGCCTTATTATAACTCAATCATAAGGGCTTGGTGTTAGCTCCTTAGATCGGAAAGTTTTGCAATTAAAATGAAATAAAGGAACAAAAATAAAGTAGAATTTCTTGAGAACTTCTTACTGCAAATTATCTAATTTAAGCATACTTTATCTTGATATAATCTAAGCATAAAGTATCTATATTAAGAATAAAATGTGCAAGAAACTTAAAGAGAATTCATAAGCATTTTAAATAAAAGAAAGGCATAAAATTAGAAATAACACAAGAACTTGCTCTAGGCTTTTTCACTCTCCAAGGGAGGGGAACTTAGCCTAATGTCATTGCAAGAGAGGGAAGATAAGAGATGAAAGAACTTTTCTTCATTTCATGGAGAAAATTACAACTTCTTCTTCTTCTACTTCTTACAAGACTATTTAACCAAAAGAAAATAACTAGAAAATGAAAATACCAAAAATAAGAGAATAGGCTAAGAGCCTTAGATTAAAGGAGTCTTGGATAAGAGAACCAAGATGGGACCCTTTCTCTAGAAATGAAGGCTCTATTTATAGAGAAAAATGTGTGTAGAAGAGTCTAAATGTAGCCTCCACTTTTCTTTGCCCAAAAAGACAAAAGAGGAGAATATGAGTTAAGGATTAGGGCATTCCAAAGGATAAGGGCATTCCAAAGTGTTAGGGCATTCCAAAGTGGGCCAAAATGCTTTTGTCTTGAGATTTTGATTCCAAATTGTTGATTTTCTGCACAAGAAACACACGTAATTAGATTTATCTAGTAAATGAATTTATTTATATATAATTAAGCCTAATTAACATGCAACGTAGTGGTTTGAGGCTTATCATGATTATTATCTTAATATAGAGAAATAGGTACAAAAATAAAGATAAATATCCAGAAAATGTGCGTATAATTGAGTGTTTGGAGACACTCATCAGTTTACTACATGCAATGCAATTTATCTGGCCACCTTTACCCAAGCACACCTATATACCTCTCTATACATGGTGACTTGGTTTGATATACCGTATAGGTGATAATCTAAAACCTCAACTCACTTCTCTGAAGTCAAAAACAGCCAGTTTGATCCCCAGTTGAGAGGTGGCGCACAATGCTGAGCAAGGGCCGACTTAAATACCTCTCGTCTAGAATAGACGTACTCTATCCCCCTCGTACAATAGGGTACAACGGGGCAGGATCTCGCTTAAGCACCGATTTTGATCAAAAAGTGCAATTGATATACTTGGATTATCTTTTATATACCTACAGGTACGAGTCAAGAGTTGTAGCTTTCATAAATGGTTTGGCGTCCCACGAAGGGACCGACCACGTACTAATACTACGTTGGCAATCGGGACATGTGACTGTGTGGCTTACAATAGGTCAAAGGCTCAGGTCGTTCCAGCTTGGGTGCATCAATATACCTATTAGAATCACCTGATCAGACGGTATTGATGCCCCAGTTTGATATACCCTACGGTACGTGATTGGAATTGTTATTTTCATGAATGACGTCGCATTTCCGAAAAGACCGATTCCCGCACTAGTGCCACATTAGCTATATGGGACGTGTAAGTGTGCAAAGCAATAACATAAACGTGCTAGTGGTGTGTGCAAAATAGAGTGAGGTGTGCCCGGGGCCTTTTCTAAACAAATGGGCTCATGGGCCTGATCATACCATCACACATTGATACTATATGAATATTAGTCAAAATGAATACCAGTCCAATAAAATCATTAAGATCACCAATAAGCACATCAACTATATATTTGATCAAGATAAATGGCAAATCAATTAATGAGCATGGCATATAATAATTGATCAAACAAACATTGCGATAGGCATGATTTTTATAATTTTTAAGGTCAAATCAATGATCACTTTTGGGTGATCCAAAATAAATCGAGATTCCAATAGATGTTACATTGATGATAGGATGATAATTATTGAGATGAGCTCGCTTTTAGGAACATTAACTATGTTAACATTAGATAAATTCGGATTTTCTGTGAATTAGGAAAATATAATCCGAACTTGCATCGATGATATCTAAGGCTCCCGATAATGAAATCGAGTGAATTCAGGTCCTAAATTAATCTACTCGATGGGTCTACGTTTTATTAATAGGTACCCAGACCTAATTCTAACTAGAATGTTCCATAAAAACGTTTTAACATTGCTGTCCCAACCTTCATTCAGCAACAATTTCAGATTTACAGATTGAATTTGCATCGATGATATCTAAGGCTTCTAATAACGAAATTGAGTGAACTTAGGTTCTAAATTAATCTATTCGATGAGATCTACATTTTATTAAAGGTGCCTAGATTTAATTCTCATTAGAATGTTCTACAAAAACGTTTTGATATTATTGTCCCAACCTTTATTCAGCAACAATTCTAGATTTACAAAAATTGAACTTGCATCGATGATATCCAAGGCTCTTGATAACGAAATTTAGTGAACTCAGATTCTAAATTAATCTAATCGATGAGATCTACATTTTATTAAAAGGTTCTCAGACTTAATTCTCACTAGAATGTTTTGTAAAAATGTTTTAAGATTGTCGTCCCAACCTTCATTCAGCAACAATTCCAGATTTACAGATTGACCTTACATCAATGATATCCAAGGCTCCCGATAACGAAATTAAGCGAACTCAAGTTCTAAATTAATCTACTTGATGAGATCTACATTTTATTAATAGGTGCCCAAACTTAATTCTCACTAAATTATTTTGTAAAAATGTTTTAACATTGCTGTCCCAACCTTCATTCAGCAACAATTTCAGATTTACAGATTGAACTTACATCGATGATATCTAAGGCTCCAGATAATGAAATCGAGTGAACTCAGGTTCTAAATTAATCTACTCGATGAGATCTACGTTTTATTAAGAGATTCATAAACTTAATTCTTACTAGAATGTTTTATAAAAATAATTTAACATTATTATCCACCATTCATCATTCCATCATTTTCATATGTCAATTTGAATATTTCATTATTTAGGTGTCATCAAAAAGTGATCTTTAATTGGACAAAAATGTAATACCCAAAATCATCCACAATTAAGTCACAAAAAGAAATAAATAAATAAATAAATAAATCAAATTAAATAATAAAAAAACTAGGTCATTATGACAATGCTCTCATACTTGGGATTTTTCAAGTCTGATCCTTAATAGTCCCCAGTGGAGTCGCCACTGAAAGCGCCCTCGATTCGCGGGGTGCGCGGATCCACTTTTGACCTTTGAGATTTAGGAGTCGTCACCTAGTTATTACGGTCTAGGAACCGAATACTAACTCTAAATGGATAAAAAAACTAATCTACTAAAGAAAAACTAAATCCGAGGATCACATTATGGGGTTGGAAGGTGTTAGGCACCAACCACGCCCGGCCAATGCCGGTCTCTACTTATCCCAAATAAGACTACATTGCTAACAAAAATCTAGATAAAAAAATAAAAGAGATTTTACCTTCGAACGCAACGATTTTATTCCCTCAGATTTGATAAAACTGTTCCTTGTACCATAGTCCATACTTCGTTCTGTCTCCGGAGCTGATTTCGAATCTCCTAGGCAAGGTATCTCTTCCTTAGATCTAGATTCTTCGAATTTTGTTATCGATTTTAGGGTGTTTTTGAAGGGCTTCTAGGTATTTTTTAGGCTAAAATTGAAGTATGAGTGTTAGGTAAGGAGTTGGGGCTTCAAAATTAGGGTTTTGGGAAGGTTGTGGAGGCTTCTTGACCTACTTTTTGTAGAATTTTTTCTTTGATGCGAAAATAGGGTGTGGAGGCTCCTATTTATAAAGTTTTTTAGAAGAATTAGGGTTTGATTAGGGTTTCTTTTAGGATTTTAATTAGGGTTTTGACTTTGGTCTTATGAGATTGACTTAGTCTTTAAGATTTTAATGGAAGGTTTTGACTTTAGTCTTATGAGATTGACTTGATTAGTTTAGATTAGGGTTTTGACTTTAGTCTTATGAGATTGACTTTAATACTTTGACTTTAATTTTTCTTGATTAACCTTTAATATCTTGACTTTAGTCTTACTTGATTTACTTTAAGATTGAATTTAGTCTTACTTCATTGACTTTAATTTTTGGAGAATCCCCTTTTATCATATCTTTAATTCTTTGGGCCCCCAGTTGGAGGGGTCCTTGAATAAATATCCTGGC
Source organism: Akebia trifoliata (assembly GCF_017979445.1). Taxonomy (NCBI): domain Eukaryota; kingdom Viridiplantae; phylum Streptophyta; class Magnoliopsida; order Ranunculales; family Lardizabalaceae; genus Akebia; species Akebia trifoliata. The sequence goes on along the minus strand of NC_141381.1, from coordinate 17,574,881 downwards.
AACCATCAATAATTTTCCCTGAAAATCTGATTGATCAATTTTTTAGTTCAAAATTTTTAAATTAATTTTATTAATGTTTCACTTTACATTATTTAGTGGTGTATTTATTAATTTAAAAAATTTTAATTATTAAAATTATAAAATTACTATTTTACTTTCGAAGGAGATTTTTTGCATTTTAAGTCGTTTTTCAATGTTCCAAGATGTTTTGGAATCAGTTTTTCATAAAAAATTCAATGGGAATGTTGGTTTTTGTCATTTATGAAATTTTTTGTATGAAATAGTTGTGAACTTAGTGAGGGGTATTTTCATAATTTTGTCAAATTCTGTGAAAATTGGCGAAATGATTTATTTGGTTTCGATTTGTTATTTATGTGTTTGAATGAGTTTTCCTATACGTAACGTAGGCTCTAGGGTTGTTTTGATGTTAGGGATATTTTGATAATTTGGTCATTTTTAGTGATTTTTATCGTGAAACTTCTTTTTGGTCTGCAAGATGATGATTTCTATGTTTCTGTGGTCCTATTTTCCTAACGCAACATGGTTTCTAAGGTTTTGCTTTTTTAAGATACCTCATCCGGATTTCTGAAACATATCTGGTAACAAAATAAAGCATTGGAATAAACATCCATCATTGGGAACCGTTGCGATCGGGTTGACGAGTTGATTAATCAGGCGAATGCAAAAATGGGGTGTTTACAGGTTCACGACTCAGATCCATACCCATTCCAACTGGGTTCACGACCCAGCTCCAAACCCATTTCAACTAGGTTTACGACCTAGATTCAATTCAACTGGGTCCACGACCCAGATCCAAACCCATTTCAACTAGGTTTACAACCCAGATCCATTTTTAACTAGGACCACAACCCAGATCCGTTTCGACCGGGTCTAAGACCCACATCCACTACAAATCGGATCCATATCTAACTTCGAACCAAGTCCATGATCTAACAAAGATAACAACCGATCAATCGACTCAAATGCATTCAACTTCTCAAAAAAAAAATAAAAGGATTTCAAAAAATACCAATTGTAGTCCTTGATTAAAGTCGATGCCTAGAAAGATCTTATCATGTTGATATGAGGGAGATAGACTACGTCTATTCAGGGAATAAGGTGATTCAAGAGTGCCATTGTGCACCGCCTCTCCCTTGGAGATCTGCCTGGCCGACGATGATTTCAGATAACTGAATTGGAGGCTACTAAAAAACATGGGTTATTCCAACTCGATTTATCTTAGAAATTACCTTTTCAAAATATTTTCCCGACTCCGTGTCGATGCCAACTCCGTGTTGATGTCGACTCCGTATCGATGACAGTTCCATGCTGATGTAATTTTTTTTTAAATTTACCAACTCCGTGTTGATGTCGACTCCGTGTCGATGCCAGCTCCATGCTGATGTAATTCTTAAAAAAAAACATTTTACCAACTCCGTGTTGATGCTGACTCTGTGTCGATGCCAGCTCTGTGCTGATGTAATTCTAAAAAAAAAAGAAATTTCCTGACTCCATGTCTATCCTAGCTCCGTGCTGATGCCAACTCCGTGTTGATGCCGACTCCGTACTGAGATAATACCATTTTCAAAGCATTTTGCCAACTCCGTGTTGATACCAACTTCGTGTCGATGCTTCTCCGTGCTGATGTAATTCTTTAAAAAAAATTTACCAACTCCGTGTCGATGCCAACTCTGTGTTGATACCAACTCCGTGTCAATGCCAGCTCCATGTCGATACCAACTCCGTATTGATGCCAACTCCGTGTCGATGCCAATTCCGTTTTCAAAGCATTTACCAACTCCGTGTTGATACCGACTCCGTGTCGATGCCAGCTCTGTGCTGATGTAATTCTTCTTTAAAAAAAATATTTTACCAACTCCGTGTTGATGCCAACTCTGCGTCGAAATATTGATTTTTCATTAAAAATTTTAATAAATAACTTTACCCGACCTAATAAAAACATCACGCATCTTCATTTTTGTAAACAAGATTGTAACACTTGGTCTTTTGTACCCACAGGTGGCCAAACGAAAAAAATACAAGCAGCCAAAAGTACCTCCATATTTTCTTAGATCATCTGCAATCACCATGAGTTCTTCTGAACTAGCACAACCCCCAACGGTCGAAACGTTAGGTATCGATCCACAAATAGCAACACTATTGAAAATAATTGAGAGGCAAGAAAAGATAGTAAGTACCGTGTTAGCCAACACCAGCATCATACAAGCCCAAATAATACAGCAACACGCATTCAAATCAAATCAGGATTTACCCGAGCAACCTCTATAAGGATTACAGACCACCATGCCACCCGTAGTGCCTGAATACTAGGGGCCCCCGCTCTATATTCCCCATAATCGACCACCTCCTGTGATCATTCCTATGACGAATGTGAGTACAGGGCCACAGAGGCAAAAAGTGCAATAGATGAAAGGTTAGCCCAGCAAATCAAGTCTTACAAGAAGAAATGAGGAGAATGAAAGGCCTCAATACTATGAATGGGACTCGATTTAAAGACCTCTGCTTTTACCCAAATGCACAGTTGCCGGTCAAATTCAAATGTCTGGAGTTTGAGAAGTACAGTGGGGTGGGGTGTCTGCTGTCACATTTAAAGTTGTATTGTGGGTCTATGTGCTAGTATGGCGAGGACGACAGGTTGTTAGTGTAACTATTTTAGAGAAGTTTGACGGGACCGGCACTCAAATGGTTCTTCGGATTAGACCACACACTCATTAAGAATTGGCAAGACCTGACAGAAATGTTTTGGCATAATTATCGATTTAATACAGATGTAGGCCTAGATCGAAACGATATGGCCAAGATGACAAAGAAACAGAGAGAAACGGTGAAAGAGTATGCACAGAGGTGACAAGAGTCAACCTCACAAGTAAGGCCTGTGATGACCGAACAAGAGATGAACACCACGTTCATCTCGACACTAGGACACGCTTTCTATACTGAAAGCGCCCTCGATCCGTGGGGTGCGCAGATCCGCTTTTGACCCTTGAGGTTTGGGAGTCACCACCTAGTTATTACGGTCTAGGAACCGTTCAATGACTCTAAATAGATAAGGGACTAATCTAAAATAGAAAAAACTGAATTCGGGGATCATGTTACGGGGTTGGAAGGTGTTAGGCACCAACCCCACCCGGCTAAAGTCGGTCTCTACTAACTTCCCAAATAAATTACATTGCTAAAAACCTAGATAAAAAATAAATAATAAAAAAAAAGTTATACCTTTCCGATAGCAAAGATTTTGTTCCCTCAAATTCAACAAAAATAGTTCCATTACTGTACTCCTTGCTTCGTTCTGTCTCCAGATTTGATTTTCGATCTCCGAGGCAAGGTATATCTTTTTTCCTTGGATCTGAATTCTTCAAGTTTGTTATGGATTTTGGAGTGTTTTGAAGGGCTTTTAGGTGTTTTTTAGGCTAAAATCGAAGGAGGGATGTTAGGTAAGGAGTTGGGGCTCCAAAACTAAGGTTTATGGGAGGCTAGGGGGGCTTCTAGACCTATTTCTCTTAGGATTTATGACTTGATCCGAAAATAGGGTGTGAGGACCTCTATTTATAGAACTTTTTAAGGGTTGATTTGGATAGAATTAGTATTTAATCAGAGTTCTTTTAATTAAAGTTGTGTTTTAGTTAAACTTGTTTTAGGTAGAATTGTGTTTTAATTAAAATTGTTTTAGGTAGAATTGTTTTAGGTAGAATTGTTTTTTAGCTAGAACTCTATTAGATAAAGTTATTTTTTAATTAGAACTCTATTAGGGTTTTGACTTTTGGCCTTATTTGATTGACTTTTAATATTTTGACTTTAGTCTTAATTGACGGACTTTTAATATCTTGCCTTCAGTCTTGCTTAATTGACTTTAATTTTGACTTCAGTCTTACTTGATTGACTTTAAAATTTTGACTTTAGTCTTAATTGATTTACTTTAAATTTTTGGAGAACCCCCCTCTAAAATATCTTTAATTCTTTGGACCCCCAAATGGAGGGGTCCTTAAAGAAATATCTCATGAACCCTCAACAATTTTACTTGAAAGCCCGATTGATCGATTTTTTTAATTCAAAATTTTAAATTAATTTCATTAATGTTTCACTTTAATTATTTAATATTTTATTTATTAATTTTAAATTTTTTAATTATGAAAATTATGAAATTATCGTTTTACCCTCGGAGAGGACTTTTCACGTTTTAAGTCAGTTTTTAATGTTCTAGGATGTTTTAGAATTGATTTTTCGTAAGGAATTCAATGAAAATATTAATTTGTGTCATTTATGAAGTTTTTTGTGTGAAATGGTTGTGAACTTTATGAGGGGCATTTTCGTAATTTTGTTGAATTCTGTGAAAATTGGTGAAATGATTTATTTGGTTTCGATTTATTATTTTATGTGTTCGAAAGGGTTTTCCTAAACGTAACATAGGCTCTAGGGTTGTTTTGATGTTAGGGGTATTTTGGTAATCTGATCAATTTTTTAGTGATTTTTATCGTGAAACTTCTTTTTGGGTCTACAAGATGATGATTTTTATGTTTCTAGAGTTGTATTTTCCTAGCGTAGCGTGGTTTCTAAGGTTTTGTCAATTCAAGATACCTCATCCGGATTTCTGAAACACATTTGATAACAAAATAAAGTAATGGAATACACATCCATCATTGGGAATCATTGCGATCGGGTTGACGAGTTGATTAATCAGGCGGATACAAAAATGGGGTATCTACAAATGCCCCTCTTTGACAGAGGGTTGAAGCAAACTAGATAGCAAATCTATTTTGGTAGATAGTGTGATATCTAAATGCCAAAGTTAGTGACAGTTCATTTTACAGCCTGATTTAACAATTCGTCAGGGTATTCGGATCCTTGAGGGTAAATCTCTCATCGAATTAAAAGGTTGTCAGGTCCTTGAGCGCAAGCTCTCACTGACAGTGTCAGATCCTTGAATTTTAGAAAATTCTCTTTGACTGATGTAACAACTGTGCAAGTATGTGATTTAAAATCTGAGATTAAGTTGGAACTGAGTAAAATCTGAGCATAAAATGAATAAAAATTCGAGAGCTACTTCCTCGAATATCAACACAGGGAGTTGAATATCTTTCCTTTCGATTGAAGATGGCTAAACTTTGGGAGGCCTAACGACTGAACTATTAGATAAAACAGCTCTTGCTTTACGACTTCTTGAATAGATTTTTCTCCTTTGAAAAGATAGATCATCTTTTTCCTTTTATCTTTCTATCCTCGGTGTCGATTCTAACTCTTCTTTTGCTTTCTCTTTTCACGATCGCTTTCCAGTAAAAGAATTAATTATTATTGTTCTCGTTACGTGATTAACTCTTTCTACAGACAAGCACTCACTTCGAGACTTCGATCGTGACTCCTTTTCACTCCTCGAAACGAAAACGTTATAAATAAAGATAATGATTCCGTAGAAGCAGCGACTACCACCTACCTGTGCCACATCCATCCTAAAAAGATTTAGTAGAGTATAAGTAAGGAGGTGGGTCGATGTAAAATGTGAGAAAGAATAATCTTGTGACAATGTTGCATTAATGAGGACTTAATGGAATTGTGAGAAAATAGATGTATGATTTATCCCCTCGAGTAAGATTTTAAATTATAAAGGTTATGACAGAGGTTTTGAGGAAATATCGCAATAAGTAGAAAATGTAATATTGAATTGAATATAAAGATAATGGTGTGTTTGTGGTAAGACTATGCATTGAGGAGTAATATTCATAACAATTATGAGTAAAACATAATAGACGATGTAATTAATGAGAGAAGTAAAGATGTAATTAATGAGAGAAGTAAAGATGATGAATAAAGAAAATGTGAAAGGATTGTGGTTGATAGATATTGGTGGGGAAGTGATACAATGTGAATTGATTGTTATATTGTGGTTATATAAATAATGGATTAGTTGGAGTATAAGTTTGAATTAGAGTGATTAATTAATGAATGTGTTGGGTCAACGGAATATGGGAGACATAAGTCTACGAGTTATAAATCAGATTGGTTTGGGACTAACAATAGATGGTAATCGAAAATAAGCGTTGTCCCTTATTTATGTCGTGTTAGTGGAATCGTGACAAAGCTCAATAAGGTATGATTTCAATTTCGAGGACGAAATTTTTATTAAGGGGGGGAGAATGTAACACCCCAAATTTTTAATTCGTATCTCGAGAAAAAATAAATAGTGGAATTTTAAGAAAATCTTGAAAGTGGGACTTAGGGTAAAACTGTGGGACCTTGTTTTGATCATTTTTAATGGAATCTGACCTTACCATTAGATTCAAAATGATCGAAAAACATAGTTTAGCCTATAAGCACGCTCAAATGCGAGTCCGAATATAAAAGTTGCAAAATCTTCGATTATCGGGTCGGACCAGGTTAAAACAATGACTTTTTGTTAGAGGAATAATTTTTAAAATTCGATCATACCATTGGGTTCATAACGAAAAATTATTCAACATAGACTATTTATTTGTCATTTTTGGAGATCAGGAAGTCAAATTATCGCCAAAAACGAAAACGACATCAAGTTTAGGGGTCACATCAGGCTAAAAATGTAAAATTTTTATGGAGACATAATTTGTAGAAATTGACTATACCATTAGATCCGGAACGAAAAATTAGGTGAAATAGAGTATTCATTTGTCAGTTTTGGAGTCCGGATGATCAAGTTATCATCGATCGAAACAATTGACAAAATACTGAATTCGTCCCACATTTTATTTAAATAATAATTTCAATTTTTTTTTTATATGTCATCTTCCCCAACGCGTCCATACGGCCGAGACATATAAAAAAAATGAATTTTTTTTTCTCTTCGATCTTCAATCTCAGATCTCTCACAAACGGCTCGCCGTCGACGACCGACGCAGAAGGGAGAAATGTCCGCAGCTTCGACATCTACAAAACCCACCCAACCTTTCTTCGTTTCACTTTCTATTTCACCCGATATCGTCAAAAATCAGCCGTATTTGGATACGGAAATTTCGAAACTTTGACCTCGAATTTCGTCCGTTTCGGGGTCAAACCGTCTTCCGACGTAGAAGGGAGAAACGTCCGCAGCCTCATTCTCTACATAACCCAACCAAATTCCTTTCGTTTTCTCGCCTTTTTCACCCCGTATAGTCAAAAATCAGCCGTATTTTTATACGGAGATTTCGTAACTTCAACCTCAATTTTCATCAATTTCGGGGTCAAACCGTCTTTAATCGTAGAAGGGAGAAGGACGAGCACATCGAGATCTTCAAAACCACCGGGCCGGTTTCGAAAATCAGCCGCTTCGAAGTTCGGTCCGTCTTGATTTCCACGTCGTTCGCATCGATTTCCGCGCACGTGCTTCAATTCCGTCGCCTAGTGATAGTAAGGAACTCTCAATTTCTATTAGTAATCATAGATTGTGAAAATTGCATTTAGGATTTTATCTGAAAATTTTTGATGTATTTCCAAAATATAGAATTCTTTCGTTATTTCAAAATTCACGCTAGAAAATGCATGTTTGATATGTTTAATTGTATTTTTTAACAAATCATTCGTGGGTAGCATATTTTAACGGGTTATTTCCATCAATTGGGTCTTGTGCACTGCTCGGACCCCGTTTTGATATAAAATTTGTTTTCTTTTTCAATATTATTGATAAAAATAAATTCTTTAGTTGGAAAATGTGATTTAATATTCAATGAACTCATATTGAGTTGATGAATATCAGAAAATGGATGTTTTATTGAAGAAATTGAAAATTGTAAAAATCGGAAATAGGAAAAAAGGGCATGAAACGGTAAAATGTCAGAGTCACACCCGAGGGGTGATGTCTGCATTTTACGTTGTTGTGTTGTCTGCAGGTTGGTGAACAGATATCCAGGGATAATATTGTTGGTTGCATGTTTATTTAAATTTCTATTAGCGCGAGGCGCTCCGTTATGTTATTTATTTTAGGCCGGGTGGCCACACTTGCATGGTAGGAAACTGGATATATATTCTCAACCTTGTATTGTTAATTTCTCTTTTGTTTTCAAATGAAAATAATATATATATATGTAGCTATTTTGTGAGCTGTTAAAGAGTTTGTGAATGCCTGAAGGGATAGTGCGTCATATCATCCGGAGTGATGTACTATCCTGGGATGTACGGTAGGGACCACCAAACTCATATGTGGTATGGGACGCGTATGAGAGTGGAGTCACAACTGGAATCCGGGATATTCCTCTCTATCTTTACCAGTGAACTTGTAATGTAAAGGTGGTCGTATACGAATGGTTTGTATATTTGGGAATCACATGCACGCCTGATAGGCATAGACGAAGATGATTGGTCAGTGATCACTAACAATCTATAGTAGTCAAACGTTCTGACACATCGAAAAGAGACCCATTGCTTACGGTCACGTCAAACGGCCAGCTGAGCCGGATAAATGGTCAACCAAGCGTGGTAAGTGCAGCGACCGGCCACAAAATCAGGAACTAAAAGCCAGAGAGAAATTGTAACATCATGTCCCGACTGGGAGCGACCCAGTCGTGAATCCCAATACTCTAATTCCAATACTCCACCATTGTGTATTATGTATCTGTTATTTATTTTGATATATAAAATGAAATCCATGTTTATTATTTCCATTTGATCAATTAGATTTGTATAAAAAGATAATGTTATAGTGAGTATTGCTGATCGATGTAATGTGAGTTTTAAAATGTTTAGTTGTTCATCCCTAGCTATATGTACCAGTTAATCGTAGTTTCTTCTGTAAAATTTTGTATATTATAAAATGATTCAGTATGCTTATTCGTTCATGTTAAGAGGGATTATTAGCAGAAATTGTTTGTTTCCCTACTGGGTAACCATTGTTACTCACCCTTTCCTTCTCCATTTTTTAGTTTCAGATCCGAAGTTTGGCGAGACAGGTATAGAGCACGAGTGAGAATCATCTGGTAGGTCAGATAGACAGCCAGAGTTCGTCACTTGGTGAGTATTGGGGTTATTATCCCTAGTGGTGTTGATTTATCCGAGAGTATTATAGATGTTGTTCTGAGTGTTAGGATTTCTGTTAGAGTGAGGAATTTTGTATAATCCTGTATCCTATTTATTCTTCCGCACTCTGATCTTTCGTACGTTATTAGACGTGTATAAGCTTCCGCTAGTATTATATTTTGTATATGTATGCAGGATTGTATGTCGTTTATCAGGTGCAGGTTGAACGCCTTGGAATGCTAACATAAACAGAGGAGACCATGCCGAAATTTCAAGGTGCCACCTAGTACCTCGAGATCTGACATGGGGATTTGTGTTAGCGTTCGGCGGGGCGCCATAGATGGTATCAGAACATAGTATTAGATCCGTATGGGATACAGATCTACTATGTTAATAGGAGTTAGCTAATACCACAGATATTAGAGTGATGATCATAAAGTGTCACTAGGAATTCGATATCCGATCTCATTTGTAATTCCGTATTGGAATTATGAGTTTTTCTGTGTCTAGAAGTCTATAGAGCCTTGTAAGCCTAAGATAGGATTCTAAGTTTATTCTGTTAGTAATGGAAATGGAGTCCATTACTAAGTTCCAAGCTATGATAATAATTCATAGTTACGTAAGAGTGATTTTGGCCGAATTCTGATAATTGCCTTGTTACGGATAAAAACAAGTAAGAGAAATGGACAAAGCAAAGGCCGAAACACAACAGAGACGAGACAGGTTATGGATCAAATCACTGATCCGATATCACAACTAATGTCATTTATCGGACAGATAGCTGAGTCTCACGTCAAGTATAGAGAAGAAATATGAATAACACAACCATCAATACCTCAAAGTCAAATAGAAGGAAGACAATTAGTATCTAAAAAGAGACAAATAATTACAAAACTAGCAAATTCATAGGAAAAATAATCATACTTGAGGAGCGAAATGATAAACATACCTACTCAATGGATGGAAGAATTTTATAAGAAACAACATATACTACTAAATCAGTTGAAAAGAAGAGTTGTGATATATTACGAATGTGGTAAATTGAGAAATAAAGGAGAACAATGTTTGAGTCAATATCAATTGATTGAGGATACGTGCCTCAAAAAGATGCTAGACAAACCAATTGAAGGAACAATAAGCCCACCAGATTTAAATAAAGTTGATAACGTATTCGTGCCATCCCGAACAGATAAGACTAGCGATCGAAAGTGAGAGATGGTACAAGACTTACCACGATTGTAAGGCATACCACTAAATCCAAGAAATGAGGAAGCGCTAGTCTTCTTCGCAAAAGGGAAATACTATTTCACCATAGAGACCATTACCACAAGGTCATGCCTTTGAAGAATAAGAGAATTCCCCAGCCCAAAGGACAAGTAAATCCAATGATGTGGTTGTAGAATTTTCAACGATTACGTTTATCAAGATTTGGAGATTTTTTCGATCTGATTGAGGTCAATAAGTGGGTTTTGAAGACCAGAAAGATTTTGAGTGACATGTAATGCCGAAGAGATCAATGGGTGACGGTGATTACATTCTAGTTGGACGAGGATACCAATCATTAGTAACGTTTTGATATGAATGTATTGGGAGATGGATTGTTTGAGTGGGTAGAATTCGAGATGATAGATTTATATCTGAGATTGCTCAAGAAATCAGCACTAAGAGTTTTTGAGATTAGTGCAGGGTAATCTATTGATTATCGACTATGATATGAGGTTCACTACGTTGTCACGATATGCGCCCGAGCTTATCCTGACAGATCTGTAGAAGGCCCGTAAATTCTTTAGAAGACTATAACCCTTACCTAAGGGCCAGGAGGTCGATGATTGAGACTACCAATTATGGAGATACGATGAGTCGAGTTTAAAGGGTAGAAAAAGGGGAGATGGAATTACAGATATCCCGGGGACATATTTAGTCAATCCCAGACGTCTCTTCCTTCTAGATCAGATCCAGCCAAAAGGCCGATGTATTCAAGGCCAATCTCCTCCGGATCAGTGTATCCATAATATAGAACTCCTCCACTATCAAGTTGTAAAGTTCCCTAATCGCCGAGTTATAAAGCAGTTGGAGCTCCAATGATGCCAACAAGGCCAAAGGAATCAACAAGGTAGGTTCAGAGCCTACAAACCCCAGTCTACCAACTGCCTACTCCACAGAGATCTACGAAGACAAAATCATTGACATTGTTACGCATATGGTCAGGTGGAACATATTAGGAAATAATGGTCTCATCACAGTCGCGAGCAATGATTGTGACCTAGGAGAAAGTACATGTCTCCGACGAAGTTTTGGAAAGTACGATTTCTAATTATAATGTTAGAAATTGAAATTATATTCAATACTGGTTCTTCTATATCATATAATTCTGTGAAGAGTTTGCACACTTGCTAGTATAAGGGTGAAAGGTTATATTAAAGAAAAATGCCCCTTGTATGAAAGTTTGAAATAATTGATTACCACACGCGCAATAAAGACTCAACTTTTAATTTTGATTAATTTTATTGAAGGTTTTGAGTCAGGCTCAAGAGTACAAAATTATTTCCTTTCGAGACTCATCATAGAATTCACCCTTATCTCCCTTGGTTCACTTGGGGGAGTAAACATTTTCAGATCGATCGTAGACAAGATACTTGTGACTTCTGAGTCTATGCCTGGTTTAAGCTAAGTATTGAACTTGGTTATTCGGACTTTTGATGTTTCAGCTCGGACCACTCTCAGCTTGGGATTTTCTTCTATTTTTTCTTTGTTGCTCTAATTTTTACCTAGATCGTCTTTTCAGATTTTCAATCTATCGAGTTTGCTCTAACTTTTGCTTAGATCGCCTTTTCAGATTTTCGATCTAACGAGCTTTTTTTCTTCTTTTTTCTCAGCTCTGATTGTTGCCAAAGTTGTCCTTTCAGATTTTCAACCTTGCAAGCTTGCCTTAATTTTTGCCTAAGTCGCCCTTTTCGAGTTTTCAACCTAGCAGGCCTTATCATTTTTTTATCTTTTTCTTCTCCTCTGAACTTCTAAAGTTATTGTCTGATCATGCTTTGCTATCTTCCTTGACTTTTCGCATGGTAATTAGGAGGACTTTCATGAGTAGGCTTACGATTGGGTATAAAAAGAAAGGAATCTTGAGGCTCAAAACCCAAATGCCCCTTATGTGGCATTTCTTTTTATTTGACTTTGAATTTTCTTCCCCATTTTGAAGATATTTGTCTTTTTTTTTTTTGTAAATTTTTTTTTCTTTGATTTTTTATTGTGTGGGGAAATAGATTTTTTTTTTATGTGGTCGGGCCTGAAGTAATTTCTCAGGTTGCCTACATACCCTAGAATTTTGGGATCAGACCAAAACGTAGTTCAATTTTTCCCTCCCCTAGGTTAGGTGAACGGGCTGAGAAAGAAAAAGGCATCATTTTTTTTGAAAAGGCTGCAAAGGGGTTGAGAAATGATATGTTGAGCTAGGTAACTGGGTAATATGAGGATTGATTTGGCCAAAGATGGCCTCCTTAAATGTAGTACCGTTTAATTTGGTCAAGGTTGGTTAGTTCTGGTAATTCGATTCCATCATGATCTTGAAGTCTGACAGCTTTTCCTGGTAATATTTCCTTGACGATTAATGAACCTCCCCAATTTGGTTTGAACTTTCCTCTAGGGTCAAAGATAGGTGCCTGATTCTCTTTGAGTACTAAGTCCCCGACTTGTAAATGATGGGCCTTGATTTTCTTGTCAAATGCACGGGCGACTCATCTTTGATAAGCTTGCACGTGATACAACGCTCTTAGTCTTTTTTCTTCGATAAAATTCAATTCTTCGTACTGTTGGCGAATCCAATCTGCTTCTGACAACTGACTTTCTAACAAAACCCTGAGAGATGGAATCTCCATTTCAACTGGTAAGACTGCTTCCATGCCATACACTGAGGAGTAGGGAGTAGCTCCGGTGGAGGATCGAATTGAGGTTCGATATGCCCATAATGCAAATGGCAATTTTTTTGACCAATCTCGATGTGATTGACACATTTTTCTGAGGAGTCTTAATATTCTTATTAGCTGCTTCTACTGCTTCGTTAGCCTGAGGGCGGTAAGGAGATGATTTGTGGTGTGAGATTTTGAACTTTAAACACAATTTAATGACCTCAGCTTTGAAGTGTGACCCATTATCAGAGATCAAAACTGCTTCAACTGTTTCATTAATCTGAGAATGGTAATCTATTTTGGTAGCTCTACCATTTTGAGAAATGTAGCACTAATACATTTTGTAACATCTTCCTTGATCTCATTTTCTCAAGCCAGTATCTATCTTGTGCCAGACAACACCCAAGCTTGCACCAACATATCCTCATAGGCCCACACGAACAAGTTTTTTGAAATTTCTGAGAAAATTTATTATCCCCTTATGTTCCTCTAGGGATAGGATGGTTTCTATTTGAATCTCTTTAGGAATTATTTTCTGTTCCAAGCCTGACTTTTATCTTCTTATTCTTGAAGCTAGATTATTAGTTGATTCGTTAATGCGCTCGAGGTAAAAAATTTTCTTTATCCAATCAAATTCGGAATGGGCGACAGACACCTTTATAAACTTGATAAATTAACTTGACTCAGTAGAAAAAGAGTAGACTCGATTTAAAGAAAATATGACATTGAAAAATTGGACTCGAGCTAACTCAAATAACTCATGAAAACCCAAGACAAGTACCTACACGAATTTGATTAGGACTGAGGGCTGAGATATTGCTTACAACCGGTAGGATTGAAACACTATGATCTTCAAAGAACAATGGACGATGTTGAGAAATTTTGAGGTCATTTCTGACTGTTGACTTGATATTGACGATTACTCTAACTGACCGGATTTACAACCCTACCTAGACGATGAACGATTGAACTTAAATACAATGATAACACTTACACCTCTTTGAGGTGAATTTAACCAATTTCAGTATCACCCCCTTAATAACATTTTAAATGAACCTTGAGATTTTATTGAATTTTGTGCACCAAACCATTAAACAATTCATCCATTCAATGATTATTCAGAAGGAAAATAATTTTATTGCACTCTATAAAATAATGTTTTTATTGAATAACAATTTTCACAATTCTGATTTTTTTTTGCAAACATTTTCTTTTTAGAAAAACATATTCTGATAATTTTACAAGGTCTATGCAAAAAACAGATTTTTGGTAAAAAACCTATTTCAAAAATTTTCCATGCAAAAATAAATCTTTTGTAAATCATTTTTCTTTTATTTTCTTTTCTTTTGGAAACATTTTCTTCTGGAAAACATTTTTTCTCTGAAAAATAGTTTTTTATTTGGAAAGCATTTTCTCTTGAAAAATCTTGTTCTTATGGAAAATATTTTTTGGAAAATGTTTTTTCTTAGAAAATATTTTTTCTAGAGAATAACACTTTTTCTGGAAAGTACTTATTTTGGAAAACATTTTTTTCTGAAAAATACTTTGCCTTTGTAAACTATTTTTCTTCTTTGAAAATTTGATTTTTATTTCGATTTAAATGGCCCAGTCCATCAGGATTGTTGGATCGAGATGGACTGAGTCATTACGAATTATTGCCAAAAATGAATTTTTTATTGGGTCGGTGCACTCATTTTAATTTTCAAAACAAAATTTTTAATCCTTGAGGACAATCATACACTCTGATCTCATCCTTCACATCATTCGCATACATTCACCAATCGAAAGGTTCCATTCAATAACAACCCGGGAATACTCACGATAAGTTCGAGTCGTGACTTACAAGGAAGGTTTCTAGACTCTATGCTTATTACATGCAATGCATTTTTATCTGGCCACCCTTGCCAAGCACACCTATATACCTCTCGATACGTGGTGAGTTGGTTTGATATACCGTATAGATGATAATCTAAAACCTCAATTCACTTCTCTGAAGCCAAAAACAGCCAGTTCGATCTCCAATTGAGAGGTGACGTACGATGCTGAGCAAGGGCCTACTTAAATACCTCTCGTTTAGAATAGACGTAGTCTATCCCCCTCGTACAATAGGGTACAACGGGGCAAGATCTTGCTTAGGCACTGGTTTTGACCAAGAAGTGCAATTGATATACTTAGATTATCTTTTATATACCTATGGGTACGATGTCAAGGGTTGTAGCTTTCATAAATGGTTTGGCATCCCACGAGGGGACCGACCACGTACTAGTACTACGTTGGCAATCGGGACATGTGACTGTATGGCTTACAATAGGTCAAAGGCTCAGGTCACTCCAGCCTGGGTGCATCAATATATCTCTCAGAATCACCTGATCAGACGGTATTAATGCCCCCAGTTTGATATACCCTAAGGTACGTGACTGGAGTTGTGGTTTTCATGAATGACGTTGCATCTCCGAAAAGACCGGGCCACGCACTAGTGTCACGTTGGCTATATGGGACGTGTAAGTGAATAAAACAGTAAACGTGCGTATGGTGTGTGCAAAACAAGGTGGGGTGTGCCCGGGGCCTTTTTCAAATAAATAGGCCCATGGGTCCAATTAAACCATCAAAATATGGATATTAGAAAAAATATGATCATAAAGCATAACAATCCAAAACAATCAAGATCAAGATTAAAGCATGCACATCAAAAATATATATCAATCAAGATCATGGCATGTTAGATAGGCAATCAATGGGTACAACACCAAAACTAATAATTAGATTCAATATTGGAACCAACACACAATTTTTAATCGAAGCCAAAAGAATTTTCCTTATTTTTTATGGTCTAATCAAGGGTCACTTTGGGTGACCCAAAATAATTCAAGATTTAAATGAATATTGAATTGAGAATAGAATGGTAATTGTTGAGAAGATAAGAAGTTAAGATCCCCCCTTTTCTTTTTGATTTTTTCAAAGAAAATAAACTTTTTTTTTTTAAACAAATTGATTTTTTTTTCCCACGTGGAGAGGTCCACAACAAATTACCTAAGAAACTTTGGGATAAGCAATTGGCTAGCTTGACTAATCCAATAAGATTTCAAAATTACTAAAGGTCATTATGCCACGTGGTTCATCATGTGGGCAATCCAATATCACAACCTTATAGATTTCAATGGAAAAGTTTAGATCCGAAAATAAAATGCACATTATTTTTTTTTTTTTAAACTTTGATCCAAGGAGCGGCCATGAAATCAAATTTAAAATCAAAATTCAAAATGAAAATCAATTTTTAAGAATTTCTTTGAATATATATATATATATATAAATTCTTAGAATTTCATTCGCCATAAACACATGGCATTGGATCATTTTTTTCGGGTGCCACGTGACAAAGTCAATGACTCTTAGTAAGAAAGTAAATCTTACTTAGTTAGTAAGACTAGCCCCACTCTTGCTGTCTTTTCAAATTAAAAAAAATAAAATAAATAAATAAATTTATAAAATGGCCTAAAACCGTCATAATTTGTGATGTTTCCTAGATTTGACAACTATCGCATTTCTCCCATCCTCCATTAATTTGATTGTTTCTGCCCGTACTGTGGCGCCCCGCCAAACACTAACACAAAATCCCATGTCAAAACTCGAGGTACTAGGTGGTATCTCGAAATCTCGGCATGATCTCCTCTGTTTATGTTAGCATTCCAAGGCATTCAACCTACACCTAATAAACAACATACATTCCTGCATATATACATTCAAAATATAATACTAGCGGAAGCCTATATACATCTAATAATGTACAAAAATCAGAGTGCGGAAGAAGAAGTTTATATACATGATTATAAATGAATTCTTCACTCTAACAAAATTCCTAACGCTCAAAATCAAAATCTATATTACTCTCAGATAAATCAACACCACTAGGGGTAATAAGCCCAATACTCACCAGGTAATGGACTCTGGTCGTCTATCTGACCCACCAGATGGTCCTCACTCATTGGTTTTATGCCCGCCTTGCCAACTGCAGGCTTTGAAGCTAAAAAAAATAGGAAGGAACGAGTGAGTAACAATGGTTATTCAGTAAATAAACAAACAATTTCTGCCAATAACCTCTTCTAGCATAAACAAATAAGCATACTGAATCATTTTAACATATGCAAAGTTTTACAAAGTAAACTACGATTAACCGGTACATATAGTCACGGATGAGCAACTAAATATTTTAAAACTGACATTACATCAATCAGCATTACTCACTATAACATTATCTTTTTATACAAATCTAATTTTGATCAAATGGAAACATTAAACATGCATTTCATTATATATATATATATCAAAATAAGCAACAGATACATAATATATAATGGTGGAGTATTTCCCTTGGGATTCACGACTGGATCGCTCCCAGTCGGGACATGATGTTACAATTCTTCTCTAGCTTTTAGTTCCTGATTTTGTGGCCGGTCGTTGCATTTATCACATTTGGTTGACCATTTATCCAGCTCAGGCTGGCCGTTTGACGTGACCATAAGCAATGGGTCTCTTTTCGATGTGTCAGAACGTTCGACTACTATACATTGTTAGTGATCACTGACTAATCATCTTCGTTTATGCCTATTAGGCGTACATGTGATTCCCAAATATACAAACCATTCGTATAGGAGCACCTTTACATTATAAGTTTACTGGTAAAGATAGAGAGGAATATCTCGAATTTCAGTTGTGACTCCACTCTCATATGCGTCACATACCACGTATGAGCCTGGTGGTCCCTACCGTACATCCCAGGATAGTACACCACTCCGGACGATATGACGCACTATCCCTTCAGGCATTCACAGACTCTTTAACAGCTCACACAATAGTATATATATAGATTATCTTAATTTGAAAACAAAAGAGAAATTAACAATACAAGGTTGTGAATGGATATCCAGTTTCCTATTATGCAAGTGTGGCCACTCGGCCTAAAATAAATAACATAACAGAAAAGTAAACAGCGCCTCGCGCTAACAGAAATTTAAATAAATATGCAACCATCAATATTATCCTTGGATATCTGTTCACCAATCTACACAAAACACAACAACGTAAAATGCAGACATCACCCCTCGGGTGTGACTCTGACATTTTATCGTTTCATACCCTTTTTCCCTTTTTCTGATTTTTACAGTTTTCAATCTCTTTAATAAAGTATTTATTTTCTGATATTCATCAACTCAATATGAGTTCATTGAATATTAAATCACATTTTCCAACTAAAGAATTTATTTTTATCAATAATATTGAAAAATAATACAAATTTTATATCAAAACAGGGTCCGAGCAGTGCACAAGACCCAATTAATGGAAATAACCCTTTAAAATATCCTACCCACGTATAATTTGTTGAAAAATACAATTAAACATATCAAACATGCAATTTCTAGCGTGAATTTTTAAATAACAAAAAAATTCTATATTTTGGAAATACATCAAAATATTTTCGATAAAATCTTAAATGCAATTTTCACAATCTATGATTACTAATAGAAATTAGAAGTTCTTTACTATCTCTATGCGAAGGAATTGAAACATGTGCACAAAAATCGAGGAAAATGTCACGGAAATCGAGGTGATTTCAAAGATCTCATGTCGTCGTCCTTTCTCCCTTCTACGACGGAGGATGGTTTGACCCCGAAATGGATGAAATCCGAGGTGGAAGTTTTGAAATCTCTGTATATACGTACGGTAGATTTTTGATGATACGGGGTAAAAAATATGAGAAAATAGAAGGAATTTGGGTGGGTTTTGTAGAGAATGAGGTTGCGGATGTTTCTCCCTTCTGTATCGGTCAACGACGGTAAGCCGTTTGTCGTAGATCTGCGGTTGAAATTTCAAGAAAAAATGAATTTTTTTTCGTTTAATTTTCGTTGGCTGTTGGACGGTTGGAGAAGACGAGTTAAAAAAAAATTTTAATTTTATTTATATAAAATTTGGGACGAAATCGGTATTTCGCATATTGTTTCGATCGACGATAACTTGATCGTCCGGATTCCAAAAATGACGAATGAATACTTTATTTCGCCTAATTTTTCATTCCGGATCTAATGGTTTGGTTAATTTCTACAAATTTTATCTCTAAAAAAATTTATGTTTTTGACCTAAGGTGACTCTTAAAATTGATGTCGTTTTCGTTTTTGACGATAATTAGACTTTCTGATCTTCAAAAATGACAAATAAATAGTCCATGCTCAATAATTTTTCGTTACGAACCCAATGATATAATCAAATCTTAATAATTTTTACTCTAGCTAAAAGTCATTATTTTAGCATTGGTCCGACTCGGTAATCGAGGATTTTACAAATTTTATATTCAAACTTGCATTTGAGTGCTTACAGGCTAATGTATGTTTTTCGATCATTTTAAATCCAATGGTGAGGTCAAATTCCATTAAAAATGATCAGAAATATCCTAAAGTTTTACCCTAAGTCCCATTTTCAAGATTTTTCTTAAAATTCCAATATTTTATTTTTCCTCGAGATACGAATTGAAATCTCAGGGTTTTACACGTACAAAAAAAATTTGACGCTATGGTCTGTCAAATATTTTGAAATTCCACGGCCTTGGGCCGTCAAATATGAGCTTTTTTCATGTTGTGACTCTTCAAACTCTTGGGGAATTAATGATCAAAAATACATTGAGACTTCTATCTTCATTGCACGAGAATTGAAAATCATTGTAATCAAGAAATTCCTATTACAAATTAGTTTGAAGGAATTTAGCATGCACAAAGTATCATGCAATGGCATTGTGGTTTTCCACTTATTTCTGCTCAATTCTATGAGAAAGTTATATAGTCACGATGAGGAGTTGTTACTATCTTAATCCATTCGTGTTAATTATAAGTTTTAGTTATTCATAGATGTTGGTAAATTTCATTTCCTTTGTAACAGGTTTTTTTAACTTCCCCTTTCAAATTGTCCTTCATAAATTGATTGATGGTTTCATATGTTTCGTATCTTATATATATATGGGTTGGATCATGAGACATATGTAAAAACAATGTTTTTTCAAAATATGGGTTAGAAGTTTCAGACTGAGCTGATTTTTTGTGAGGATGGTCTCTATAACGAGATCATCTTCACAAAAAATCAGCTCAATCTGAAACTTCTAAGTCCACCTAAAGTGGTTTAGAAATTATTGGTAAAAGATCGATGGTCTACATTCTAAATCACTTTTGATGGGGTTAGAAGTTACAAATTGGACTGTTTTTTTAGGATGATCTTCTCATCTTGGATCCTCACAAAAAATCAGCTCAATCCGAAACTTCTAACCCATACTTTGAAAAATTATTATTATTACATATGTCCCATGATCCATTCCCTATATATATATAAGACACGAACACCATTCCGTTCTCAGCTCCAACTTGCCTTAGCGATTGAACATCGACTTATCTTATTACCGTTCAATCTATCTGCAAACTCTTTATATACTGATTGCCCATCGAACCTGTTTTGCCAGTTCCTCGAGTCGTGTTCAGTCACAGCCGTAAAACACATTCTAGAGGGTGTGTATATATATATATATATATATATATATATATATATATATATATATATATATATATATATATATATATACAGGGTCACGTTCAAGGGCCAACTTTTTGGTAAAACATTTTTCAAAACATGAGTTGGAAGTTTTGGAATGGGCTGATTTTTGGTGATGATGATCTCCTCACCATAGGAGATCATCATCACCAAAAATCAGCCCATTCCAAAACTTCTAACTCATGTTTTGAAAAATGTTTTGCCAAAAAGTTGGCCCTTGAACGCCACCCATATATATATATATAGGGGACGGTTCAGCAGCCCTAAAGTTTGCCAAGTTTGGTGCCAAACATTTTTCAAAATATAAGTTAGAAGCTTTGGAATGAGCTGATTTTTTATGAGGATGATATCTATGATGAGGAGATCATCCTCACCAAAAATCAGCCTATTTCAAAACTTCTAACCCCATCAAAAGTGATTTACAAAAATTAGAAAGTCCACGTTTCTTCAACTTGTAAACTAGGGTTAGAAGTTTTGGAATAGGCTGATTTTTTGTGAGGATGATCTCTTCACCGAAGAGATCATCCTCACAAAAAATCAGCCTATTCCAAAACTTCTAACCCCATCAAAAGTGATTTACAAAAAATGTTTGGCACCAAACTTGGCAAACTTTAGGGCTGCCATATATATATATTTGTTGTTGTTTTACAATCCTTTTAATTTGTCTCCTCATTCAGTGCCTAGTCCACCACATCCTGAGCATGTGTGTATACTTGAAAGTTTGAAAATTTGCTTGTTTAACAGTGTTCTTCGATGATTCTCAGATTGTGCACTGGAGGAATCACTTAAAATTTTCAAAAGATTCGAGGTTGACACCCGAGGCGAAAGATCTTATTTGTAGGTTGCTATGTGATGTTGACCACAGGCTAGGTACTGGAGCAACACATCAAATAAAAGTATGGTGCTGAATCTATTGTATCATGTATCCCTTTGCTTGCAATTAACTTTTTTCGTCCTTCTGCTAATTTTAATTGGACTATGTCTGACCTATCCTTGGTTCAAGAATGTTTTATGGGATAAACTCTATGAAACAGAGGCAGGGTTTAAACTAGAGATCAATGGGGAGCTAGATACTCAGAACTTTTTGAAGTTTGATGAAGTATGAACGTATGAGAATTCATGCTTCCCCTTATTTTTTGCAACCTTGGAGTGGGTTGTTACTTTGCAATTGAATGTTATTAACCTGGTGCATTGACAATTTGATTTTGTTTGTAATAAATGCCATATTGCTTTCTTTTTATGATGTTGTCTGATTTGTAATTGCTTCATGGGCACTACATGACATGTTTTGATATCCAAGGATTTGTGTGTTTAACAAAATCGAAGGCTTATATGCATAAATCATGCATGTTTTAATGGAGATTGAGAGCATGTATTTTTGCCTAGAGTTGTTTTTTGTTTTTGTTTTTGTTTTTCCAGTGATTTCCTTGAATCGGCCCTGTATTTTTTATTTTTATTTTATAAATTAAATATAATCATATAATTTTCCACAAATCCAATCGCCTTTTGGAAAATTCTTCCATCTTTTCTTTGATATCGGAGTACTGTTGTTGAAAGCTCAAACTTATCCTTGCTAGCTTGCTAATCACTACAGGTATTGTCATAATTCTGTAAATGAAGGCCCGAGGATGATGATCTTTTCCCTTGTACTAATTTGTTGTTTATGTTCTCTAGATGTATATTAACTGTGATTCCATTATTAATTGCTTTACTAATGAATTCTTTGATTGTTTTATAGTTGGATCCTCTAATACCTACAATAACTGTCTCAGGACCGTCTAGAAAGGTTTGCAACTAATTGATTTTGGAAATGATATATTTCTGATTTGCAATAATACATTCAGAATTTACTGTTTTTTGGTCATACTGTCTCTAACTTTTTCCCCTCCATACATTACGGTAAAAGAATATTTACATCCATCCAAGAAATAAGTTTATGATAAATTTTAGTCATTATGGTGTATAAATTAAGAAAAATGCAACATCTCATCGTCAACACATAAATCTGTTAAATCAGACTTGTGCAAGTGAAGATATTGTGCACCAAAGCTATTGTTACCAGTGTGCAGCGTTGCTGGAATAGCAATCGCTTTGGAGCCTTACAAATTTTTTTTGATCGATAAAGATAATTTTATTAAAAATAGAAAAAAAGGGGGTCGAGGTGACCAACCTAGAACAAGGGAACCAATTGGAAAAGAAAACAACACAACAAAAGGAGAAAAGAAGACAACAAAGTGTAAGTAGAAACTTTTATGGCATCGAACAAAGCCTATCCCACCAGACAACGAAATCTTCGAAGAAAACCCCCTTGAACTCTTTATAAAGCTTGCTCCAAGAGTACATAAACTCCAAGATAAAAAGGATTAGTCCTTCCAGCTTAACAACTCTCCCTTCAAAGATACACTGGTTGCGTTCTTTCCAGATGCCCCAACAAATTGCAAATGGAGCCAAAAACCACAGAATTCGTTTAGAAGTCAAGTAAGAACCTCACCACACCAACCAAGAATCCAAAATCACCTTAATTGAGCGAGGAAAACAACCTACTAACCCGAACAACGACAAGAAGTGCGACCATATGTGATGTGCCACTTGACAATGAATGAATAAATGATCCACTGTTTCACCCTGGGATTTACACATGCAGCATTGATTTGGAGAATTGAAACCTCTTCTAATAAGTTAGTCCAAAGTAACTAGTCTCCCTAAAGACACCAGCCAAAGGAAGACCGATATCTTAAGAGGAATTTTACCACCTAAGACTAGAGAGTGAGGAAATGCCGATGTACTCCTTGGGGCTATGTCAACATACAAAGATTTAACCGTGAACTTCCTGTCCCGCGTGCCTCCCCACAACTTTTTATCTTTCGAATGGTTTTGCACATAGCTGTTATCTACCAAAAAAATAAGCCTCCCTAACGTATCCAACTCCCAATCATTGAAGGTTCTTTTAAACCCAAAGTCCCAATTAAGCACATCATTAACATAACTTTTGAAAGCAGAAATAACTTGATTCTTCTTCAAAGATACTTTGTAAAGATTAGGGAATGAGTCCTTAAGGTCCGCTTCCACACCACCAATCCTCCTAGAATCCCATCTTAGTCCCATTCCCAATCTTGCAATGCACTTTGCTCTTAATTAAATAGTCTTTTGAGAATGCCCTTTCACATACCACATCCTGATGCCCCTCTCGTCGAGCTGCTTTCCCAACCATTCTCATTGATCCTGTATTTATCCACAATTACTTGCCTCCAAAGACTTTCCCCCTTCTCCCCAAACCTTTAAAGCCACTTCTCTAACAAAGTCGAATTCATAGGACCAAATTTACGAATACCCAAACCCCCATTATTCTTAGGCAAGCAAAGCTTGCTCCAACTCACCCAATGATATTTCCTCGAACCATCTTTGCCATGCCACAAAAAATCACGACAGATTCTTTCTATTTGCACTTCCACATGCCTAGGAAAGGAAAACAAAGAGAGAGTGTAGATGAGAATGCTAGCCAAAACACTTTTAAAAAGGATAACCTTCCCTCCTTTCGATAACAACTTCACTTTCCACGTACTGAGTTTCTTTCTCATCCTTTCGATCACTGGCTCCCAAATGCCTCTGCTAGTATATCCCATCCCCAGCGGGAGCCCAAGTATGTAGATGGAAGGACCCCTATCTGGAACCCAATCGAAACCGTTGCTACCTCAAAACCTTCTACCTTACCTACCGTGTACAATTTTCTCTTGCGAAAGTTAACTGGAATACCCGAGATTGCCTCAAAACACCCAAGAATGCCACTTAAGCAACTTAATTGTCTCGGAGAATAATCCAAAAAGATTAAGGTATTGTCTGCAAATTGTAGGTGGGACACCACATGTCCTCCCACCCTTGTAGAATAACCAGATAATTCCCCCTCAACCACCGCCTTGGATAGCATCCTACCCAAGGCCTCCATGATTATCACAAATAAAAAAAGCGACAATGGATTTCCTTGACAAAGACCCCTCGAACTTCTAAAGTACCCATTTAAAGATCCATTCACCAAGATTGAAAATATAGAAGTTGAAATGCACTTCATGACTTATCTAACCCACCACTCGCCAAACCCCATCATCCTCAACAGATACTTCACCAGATTCCAGTTGACATGATCATTGGCTTTCTCTAAATCAATTTTACAAACTAACCCCGAGATTTTCGCTTTTCTTCTCTAGTCAATGCATTCATTCGCAATAATAACCCCATCCAGGATTTGTCTCCCTGCTATAAAAGCTCCTTGAGCTGGACCAATGATATTACTTAACACAGTCTTAAACCTAGTAGTCAAAATCTGTGATATGATTTTATAAATTGAGCTCACCCAGCTGATCGGTCTAAGGTCTGTGATATCTTCCGTACCCAACACCTTGGGTATAAGAGCAAGGAAAGTACAATTAGAACCCAAATCTAAGTAACCTTCCCTATATAAATCCTTGATAGTCGCCATCACATCATTTCTTACTGTCTCCCAACAAGCTTTAAAGAAATCTAGAGAAAATCCAGCCTTAGTGCTTTGTCGCTAGCCAAACCACAAACCACTCCCCAGACCTCCTCTACATCAAACGGTCTTTCAAGCCACCTCTGTTGGTATAGGGAAATGCTATCAAGCTATAAAGAATTCAACGTCAGCCTATCTACGAACTCTTCCGAGTACAGGTTCTTGTAGAATTGAACCACACCCTCTGACACCTCCTCCTCTCCTACCTTCCAAGAATCATTCACTTTAAGCTTTGAGATGAAGTTTACCTGACTATTAAAATTCATCATGTGATGGAAGAAAGAAGTATTTTTGTCACTTTCCTTAAGCCACCGCACTTTCGACTTTTGTTTCCAACATATTTCCTTCATAGCAGTTATTCTTTGAAATTCAACCTTAAGATCTGCTCGTCTTAGCCGCTTCTCAGTGCCCAAACCTTCTCTTTCCTCTTTGCCCTCAATCTCTTGCAACTCCAGCAACGCAGCACTCTTCTTGTCATGCACAGACCCAAACGTTTCTTTATTCTAGATTTTCAACTTTTCTTTGATGGCTTTTAGCTTTAACTTCAACATTTTTCCTGGCCTACCATCAAATGAAAGCTCACTCCACTAGATTCTAATCATCTTCCCAAAACCTTGTTACTCCAACCACATATTCTCGAATCTAAAAGGTGTAGGCCGATTTCTTGACACTCATGCTATTAGAGAAATAGGACAATGGTCTAATACAGGATTTGGCCATTTGTCCTTAGTAAGTCTTCCGAAATGTTCTACCTACTGCAATGAAACGAGAAAATGGTCTAATCTGCTAAGCTTTAGGTTTTCCTGATTGTTAGACCATGTGAACCTACCCCCACAAAGCGATAGATCCACCAATGCATTCCGGTCAATAAACTCCAAGAATTTGCGCATTTTCGAAGTGACTCTTGATCCCCCACTCTTTTCGAACAAAATCGAATGACATTAAAGTCTCTCCCCAACACTCATGGTTTATCCCAACGCCCCTTGATGCCATCTAATTTTTCCCAGAAGTGACTCCTTTCTTTCTCTAAAGTTGGACCATACACCCCTGAGAGCACCCAGGTAAACTCCTCACCAATCAACCTGCATAAAAGTGACATCGAAAACGCCCCGATGAGGCTGTCCTCCACAACCACTGCCTTCTTATTTTACAAAAAAATGATGCCACCTGAAGCCTCCCAATAAGGGAGAGCGCACCACCCAACTGATCGAATCCCCCAAATATCCCTGACCAACCTGTTATCTTGCTTTGATTATTGCAGGACCACTAGATTCGGCTTATGTTGATGGAAAGCTTTGATTGCTTCTCTTTTTGAGGTCGTGTTCGACCCCTTGACGTTCTAAGACAAAATTCTAATTAACATTTAAAACGACTAAGCGCCCCCAGCCTCTCTTCTCGTTTCTACCCATAAGTGGAAAATACTTTATCGATCTTTTAAGTTGGATAATTTCCTTTTTTAGTCTTTTATTCTTGTCCTTTAACATCTTATCGCAGCACGATAAATGTTTCTTGATCTTCAACCTGGAAAATTCATATTGAAATTGATCCCTTGGCGGCATCTCCCCTCCCCTATTGTACGAAGGCGTCTCCCTTGAAAGAGGCTAATGTCCCACCGCCTTCTGAATGCAAAACTCCACCCCCTTGCTAGTTTTCAAGGCTACATTGACAAGCAATTTGGACATGCCACCTTCATTCCTGATGGACATACCTACTTTCAGTCTGGTTTCCAACATATTTGCCAAAATCTATTCTGTTAAGTTTCTTAATCTCGTCTGATTCTCTTTGTTATCAAACCCCGCCTTTAATGTCATTTGAGTATCCCTATGTCCTTGCATTAATCTAGAATCTGTCTTCTTATCAGACTTGTAGGAAAACATTTGATCCCTTCCCAACCGTTGCTTGCACCATTGCTTTTTCTGCTATGTTATAAATTTACCTCTTCTACAAAATGGGATCTTACAGCCCGTACGCCTTATACCCCTGAGATCTCCTAGGCTGGACAAGGAAATACTAATCCAAGGGATCTACGACTTTTCTAAGTTTTTCACCTCAGCAATAAGAAAATTCCCCTCTACCCTTATACCCATGGCCCACCTCCCAGTTGATAAACTGACCTTGAATTGCCCTTCTGTTACTACTACTCTAGAGTTTGTTGTAACCTCCAAGGAAAATGGGTGCGGCGCAACACACTGACCCCAAACCTCTTCCTGTCGGAAGCCCAGGTTGCAACCTACCAAGGGCCCGTCTCTTACCACTGAGACCAGACCACCGTAGTTCTACTTATTCCTACCCATAACTCCTTAATCGAGATGATCCCACCCAACCTCTCTCATCTTAGTTTCAAAATCTCCCTGTATCTTACCCTTTAGACTTGGATCTGTTACAGTTTCCAAACCCTTCCCATACCCGTTACGTTATCGAGGGAAATTTCTTTCTTATCCATCTTGATCACCGTCGAGTTCGAACCAAACGAAAAAGGCAATAGAGTTGCTATCGTTGTTTGCCTGTTTTCTATCCCCCTCTTATAAGCTTTGTTTCGTTGGAGAAGAAGACGAACCTTCTTAATTCTCAGCCCAACCAACTTCGTATTCCCTTTGGGCTTGTGATTCCCATTCCAATTTATGTTTGCCTGATTGGAGACTGGGCTTTTAACCAACGAACATCACTGTCCAGCCCAAACTTATCGCAATAGGCCTCGGTGTTGAGCCCATTGTGCCAAGGGTCCTCCCAAAGCTTAGTAAAATGGCCATTGCCTATGAGGTAAGAGATTAGAGGAGTAGCTTTCTCCCTAGCTTTGAGAATTTTCCTCCAACTCTATGAAGTCTCTCTTGGCATTTTTAAAGTCCAAAAGTTCTTGCCCTTTAGAAGGTGAGTTCTTACCCATCTAAGCCGTAAAGAGTCCTTATTGGCTGCTATCATCCAAGCATACTTTGTGATGGCAACATAATTTCAATCTTTGATGCTAACGATGCATAACCCACCCTCGAAGTACGATTTGCAAATCTCTTTCCAAATGACTGCGATATTGGATTTCTGGTTGTCAGGCCCAGATCACAGGAACCGTGCACATATCCTTTCCAACTCCTTCACAACCTTGGATGGAAGGATAAAGTAGTTGCACCAGTATACTTTGATACTGAAAAGCACTGATTAAACAAGCTCTAATCTGCTAGCGTAGGAGAAAAATCTCCCCTTCCTAGAAGAGATCCTCCTGGTTATTTGATCCACAAAGGGTTGGCAATGCCTGAAGGAGAGCCTAGTGAAAAGCAAAGGGAGTCCCAAGTATCTGATCGGAAGTGTGCCTTTCCAAACTCTAAGGATGGTGGCAATCTCATCTTCCAAATCTCTATCTCTGCCAGCCAGAAAGATGGAGCTCTTGTTGTGGTTCACTTCCAAACCGGTGAGATCCTTGAAGAGAATTAGATCATCATGTATGGGCCCAAGCACATTTATAGTTGGCTTTGGAGAAAATGAGGTCATTCGTAAAACACAAATGAGTAATGTTTTGCTTATTACATTTTGGATGGTAATGCAATGGTCGTGCCTGAACTTTCTCTTGAAACAAGGGGTTGAGAGCTTCCATGATGAGTACAAAGGGTATGGCGACAGAGAGTCCCTTTGCCTAGGTGCTCTTTTCCCTTCGAACCACCCAATAAATGAGTTATTGAAAGAGATGGTATAAGAAACACTAGTTACACATTTGAGGACCCAATTGATGTTTCTCTAGGGGAACTTGAAAATTGAGAGACACGCATGGACAACTCCCGAATCGATAGTGTCTTAAGCTTTCGTATGATCAACTTTGAATGTAATTTTCGGGCTCATGTTCTTCCTGTGGTAGTTTCTAACCAACTCGTGAGTAAGGAGTATGTTGTCCGTAATATTTCGACCTTTGATAAAGGCTGATTGATTCAGCCCCACTAATTTATGACTGACCTGGCTTAACCTGTAGGTAAGGATTTTCAAAATAATTTTGTAAATGACATTACTACAAGATATAGGTCTAAAATCGAAAAAACTCGTAGGCATAACAACCTTAGGAATCAAGGATATGGGTGTGGCATTGGTCTCCCTCAACAAATTGCCACTATGGAAAAAATACTTGATAGCCTCAATCAAGTCTGTTATGATGACGTCCCATGCTTTATGGTAGAAGCACGCATTGAAGCCATCAGTCCCCGGAGCCTTGAATGGGTTCATGTTAAATACGGCATAATGAATTTTGCTGTCGCACATGTAATCAACAAGGAGGTTTTGGTCCAAACTATCGAGTTGGCTTAGAAGGTTGAGTGTTGCCCAATTGGAGTGATATCTAGAAAGGGGAGGGGAGCCCATAAAATTCTTGAAGTGTCTACCAACTGCTTCTTCGAGCTTATTTTCATGGTGATAAGATACCCATTCCTGTTAAGAATATTACGGGCCCTTTTAGTTACGGTGGTTTCGAAACTTCAACCCTAGATTTCATTTGTTTTGAGGCCAAACCGTCTTCCATAGTAGAAGGGAGAAAAAATGACGGCATCGAGATCTTCTAAACCACCAGGCTAGATTCAAAAATCAGCAGGCTTGAAGTTCGATCCATCTCGATTTCGATATCGATCGTCTCGATTTTCGCGTACACGCTTCGATCCTATCTGATAGAGATAGAAAGGAACTCTCAATTTTTATTAGTAATCGTAGATTGTGAAAATTGTAGTTAGGATTTTATTAAAAATTTGTGATGTATTTCCAAAAATATAGAATTCAATTAGTTATTTCAAATTCACGTCAGAACTTGCATATTTGATATGTTTAATTGTATTTTATAAAAAATTATGTGGGTAGGATATTTCACTGGGTTATTTCCGTCAATTGGGTCCTATGCACCGCTTGGACCCCATTTTGATCTAAGGTTTATATTTTTTCAATGTTATTGAAAAAAATAAATTTAATAGTTGAAAAAATGATTTAATATTCAGTGATCTCATATCGAGTTAATGAATATTAAAAAGTAAATATTTTTTTGAAAGATTGAGAACTACAAAAATTGGATGAAACGGTAAAATGTGAGAGTCACACCCAATGGGTGATGTCTGTATTTTACATTGTAATGTTGTGTGTGAGTTGGTGAAGGGATATCCATAGATAATGATTAGTTGCATGTTTATTTAAATTATATCGGTGCAGAGGCTTCAAGTTCTATTATTTATTTTAGGCCGGATGGTAACAATTGTATGGTAGGAAACTGGATATCCATTCTCAATCTTGTATTGTTAATTTCTCCTTTATTTTTAAATGAAAATAATATATATATATATATATATATATATATATATATATATATGTGTGTGTGTGTGTGTGTGTGTGTGTGTGTGTGTTGTGTGTGTGTGTGTGTGTGTGTAGCTATTTTGTGAGCTGTTAAAAAGTCTATGAATGCCTGAAGGGATAGTCTGTCATATCATCTAGAGTGATATACTATCTTGGGATGTACGATAGGGACAATCAAAACTCATATGTGATATGGGACTCGTATGAGAGTGGAGTTACAACTAGAATCCGGGTTTATTCCTCTCTATCTTTACTAGTGAACTTGTAATGTAAAGGTGGTCGTATACGAATAGTTTGTATATTTGAGAATCAAATACATGCCTGATAGGCCTAGACGAGGATGATTAGTTCGTGATCACTAATAATCTATATTAGTCGATCGTTCTAACATATTGAAAAGATACCCATTGCTTACGGTCACGTTAAACGGCCAGTCCGAGTCGAATAAATTATCCTACAAGTATGGTAAACAACGACTAACTACAAAATCAAGAACTAATACTTTATTATGAAACATCATATCCTGATTAGGAACGATCCAGTCGTGAATCCCAACTATCTAATTTCACTATTGTGTATTATGTATATGTTGCCTTATTTTGATATATAAAATGAAATGCATGTTTAATATTTCCATTTGGTCAATTAGATTTGTATAAAAAGAAAATATATAGTGAGTACTGCTGATAATGAAATGTGAATTTTAAAATGTTTAGTTGCTCATCCCTGACTATATGTATCAGTTAATCATAGTTTATTCTATAAAATTTTGCATATGTTAAAATGATTCAGTATGTTTATTCGTTCATATTAGGAGAGGTTATTGACAAAAATTGTTTGCTTCCCTACTGGGTAATCATTGTTACTCACCATTTCCTTTTCCATTTTTTTAATTTCAAATTTAGACCTTGGCAAGGTAGGTATAAAACACAAGTGAGGATCATCTGGTGGATAAGATAGACAACCAGTGTCCGTCACCTGGTGAATATTGAGGTTATACTCGATTTGTCCAAGAGTATTATTGATTTTTGCTAAGTGTTAGGACTTTTGTTAGAGTTAGGAATTTTTTAATAATCCCGTATATAAATTTCTTCTTCTACACTCTGATTTATCGTATGTTATTATATGTATATATGCTTCCACTAGTATTATATTTTGTATGTACCTTGTGTCTCGAGATCTGACATGGGGTTTTATGTTAGCGTTTGGCAGGGCGCTACGAAATAGAAATTGCATTACAATTTGGAGGACAAATCAAGCATCCTAACCTAATTTTGAGAACCAAGGTTTCATCCCAACCATGGCATAGTGAGGTAGTTGGGCGACTTAATAGGTTTCCGTTGGAGCATCCTAAAATCACGGGAGTATGCTTTACATGTGATCTTATTCACGATAGTGAAGACAGCTAAGAATGAATCCTTTCAAAGCTCAGGATTTCTATAAATAGAACATTTCTCAATGTAAAAATGACCTTTTTCTTTGGCCTCTCTTCCTTTAACTTGAGGCCCTTGACATTTTTTTCCAATATTTTCTGTTTTAGCTTAGGTTTTCCTTTAAAATTTTGTAATTCTTATAAGTAAAAGTGATAAGAGATTATAATTATCTTTGTTTAATGAAGTAAGACTTGTTCTTCTCTATTCATCTTTCTCTATCACATACAATGACTTTAGGCTAATATTCCTCCATTGGAGAGTGGAAAAGCCTAGAGCAAGATTATTATGTTATATTTAATTTCTTTATCTCTTAATTTTCTTTAATGTTCAGGAGTACTCTTCAAGGCTTATCCAGTCCTATGGATTAAGGCTATAGATGAAGTTTTACACCTTTTATGCTTAATCTAAATGCTTCATACTTAGATAAGATCAAGATGTAGCATGTTTAATTTAGATATTTGATAATAAAAGATTCACATATTACAGAGTAAAGGAATTCTACTTTAGTGTTCTATAAATTTGATTTTATCTTGATAAATGTTCCGATCTAAGGAGTTAATATAAAGCATTTATGATTTAGTTACAAAGAGATTAGGAGCTAGATTTTGATTTAATAATTTGCTCTAGATGGATCCCTTTTTAATGATATTTCCCTCCATAATTTTGGCTTTATTTTATTTTTTATTAGTTTAATTTTCAACAAGTTTTATTTTTCATTTGGTTACTTCAAAAATACAAAAACAAATTTAGTTGTAGGTTTAAATTAATTTTGTAATCTTAACATGATTCTTCTACCCTTTTTCTTTAGGATTTGGTCCCTTATCCCACATGTCAAAAAAATTTATATATATTTTAACTTTTATAGGAATGACAACGATAGTCTCATCAATATGGAGTGGGCTTTACTTGATATTAAGAGGAAGAAGGACCACTACCAGACACACCCTACAAAAAAAATGAAAAAAATAAAGCAAAGAGAAAAAAAAAAAAAAAAAGAAGAATAAAAAATGGAAATTCAAAAAAACCAAGTGAGAAAAAAAAATCAAAGTAAATAAAAAGAAAAAATAAAATAAATAATTAAAGAAAAAGTCAAAAAGATAATAAAAAAAATTCTAAAATTCAGAATTCAATAGAAAATGAGAGGAAAAGTTCAAAAGAAGAAGAAAGTTGAGTAAATGTCACAAATATCCCCATAAGCTTTTTCAAGGGTACACTTTAATTTTTAGCTGCTTCAGTTCATTTGATTACTCATGCTTATTTGAAAGCATTATTACTTTTAGGATTTGGATCTATCAGATTCTCGAATAACACACAAGTACACACTTCAAGGAATTGATCTTAGAAACACTAGTAAGAAATGATTACAAAAGTCAAGTATCAAAGTACAAGAAATGTGACAGAATCAGACAGTAAGAATTTTTTGAATATAAATCCAAGATCATCTTACCCACCGAGGGTATAACATAGTGGTAAGAGCTTGAGGTGCCCCCAACGGGGCATGTGTTCAAACCACAGCCACCTTTACAAGAAAAGAAGATTATGATGATTTCGATACAAATATTCAAGAAGCCAATGTAGTCTTATTGAAAGCATGTAAGAACTGAAGTCATCTTTTCAACATTTACATCTCTTTTTCAAATGATCTCAAAGCCCTACATCATGCCAAAAGATCAATTCAAGATTTTCATAAGCCATACATCGAACCATAGAGCCAAGAATAAAGAGGTACCTCATTCTATAAGACCCAGAACTTAGGAAGATCATCTCTTACTCATACTTCAATGTTCCACTTCAATTTAAGTTTGCTTAAACAAGGTTGGAGAAACGTACATGCTCGAGCTTATCCGATCAAATAGGTGTTTGAGTCTACACATTTGTGGGTCATTGCTCACAACTCTCACAAATAAGGGTAATTATAGATACCCCAATTAATCGAAAGAACCTGAGAGCTCGTTCTAATCCAGTATCAAGGGTCAAATCGAAAGAACTTCGATCAATTAAGAAGACCCAAATCAAACCAATAAAAAATTATGAAAAAATTGATTTTTGTCGTATTTTGCTCAAAATCTTATCTTATATCTTTAAGCGCTTGGTTAAAAAATTGTAAATCAGTCTTTGGTTGGAAGCTTTCCTTTGGAGTCCCCATTAGTATTTTTCTTTAGAAAAATCTAGAACAAAGTTCTCTTAAGTTTTGAGTTAGTTCAAATAAGGTTATCGAGAGTTTAGGTTGTAATTAAGTGAGCTTTTCATCTTTTTTCCACCTAAAATATTATGAAAAAATTGGATTTGATGAACTTTGAATTCCTTGCTCATTTGGTTGGTTGGTTAAAAGAAAAATATAATTGGGTTGATTATATCTTAATAGAAACCATTGAATTACGCTAGGTACCTTGAAAAGAGCTGCCTACTTTTCCTTGAAAGTGTAAAAAAGAAATAGAAAAAAAATATATATAAAAAGAAAAAAGAGCAAGAAAATAAAAAATCCCTCTAAACGAGAAATAATTTTTTTTAAGAAAATCAAATTTTAAGAGTTTAGAGTTTCAATAGGGTGAAAGCTGTCAAATTTAAAAATGTGAGTACATTGGAATATCACAGATAAAGATCCTTAGAATACTAGAGTGAACATCTACACTTGTCACAACCCTAGATATGATGTTAAGTTTAGAATTGAACTCCCAAGTTAATTCAATTTTTCCTCGTTAGATTGAATGTTAGAACTCACTCTAGGAAACCAAATCTCTAAAAAAATTAAATTATAATTACCATTTCTCAAATGTCAATTTAAGTCTAATTTTTGTCATAGAGAAATAAAGGTTAGGACTCCATACAAGTATTACTTCCAATTGAGTGACAAATCAAAATTGACATGTGTATTTCAATATAAGTTTTGATTTTGATTATTTTTAATTTAAAGTTGTTTTGAATTTTGTGGGTATATTTTCTATAAACTCTCTCTTGTAAAACTTGTCCACTAGGAGAAATCTAGCGGTTTAAGGGCTTACTGCATTTGTTAAATGCAGTTGAGATGTAGGCAAAAGTGGTAATTTATTTTCTAAGGATTAGAAAAAGGTAAGTTTGAAGGTGTGATCAGTGTTTTGAAACATTGATTTATATGTACTTTTTCCAGACATTTATCTCGATTTTCATTCTTATTTTTGTAGATTAGATAATTAATAATGTTAAGTTTCAAAATATCACATTGCATGTTCTATCATATTTATTAGGCTTAATTGCATGAAAATATTTATAATTGTAGGAAATCCTGATTACGCACATGTTCACTGTGCAAGACAAAGATAAAATCACTAAAAGTGCACACAATATCAGAAACATATACCTTGCATTATCATATGGAAGTCAAAAGAAGCAAGTCAGCCATGTTTTAGCACAAAAGGAGCCAAAAGACCTATGACAAAGGTAGCTCTGCCTACGGTGAACATAAAGTTGCTTGAATCGCCCTAATTTTTTGGGAATAGTTCCCTCATGTGCTCTTATGCATAATCACGATGGCTACTCGAAATGGATCCTTCCATAATGTCATTTTTCTATAAATTACCTCTTTCCCAATTAAAAAATGGTTCCTTTCCTTTGCTCCTCTTTCTTTACCTAAAGCCATTGACCTCTTTTCTTGTAATTTTTCATTTTTAGAAGTAGATTTCCATTAAAAGGTCCCTTGCCCTGGCTCTTTTTCCTTTAATCTAAGGTCCTTGGCCTATTCTCTTGTAATTTTCCATTTTTAGAAGTAGATTTTCTATTAAAGTTTTGTAAATTTATAAAGAGAATAGTGTAATCTTTGGTTTTCAATGAATACAAGTGTTGTTTCCTTTACTCATTCTTGTTTTCATGTAATGTTCATGGGCTAAACTCCCTCCATTAGTTAGTAGAGGAGCCTAGGAGCAAGTTGGTAATTGTTGTATTTTTATTCTTTATCATTCATTAATGATTTAATGTTTATTGGGTTTACTTCAAGGCATTGTCCAATTCCATTGGATCAAAATTTAAGTTGAACCCTTACACCTTTTATGCTTAAACTAGATATTTCACAAATGAAATATGCTAAACTTTGATAACTAGTTGTAGGAACCTCACACATCAGTGAGTAAAGGAACCCTAAACTCAATTGTTGTTTAAACTTCCATATTATATTTTCCAACCAAAGGAGCTAACACCAAGTCCTTTGAGTTGTGTTAAAAGAAGGATATGACATAGATTTAGCTTTGAGAATAGTGCTAGGGGACTCTAATCACTAATAGTAATTCTTTCCTTGTTTTTAGTCTATATTTCATTTCTATTAGTTTAAATTCCTATAAGTTTTATTTCCTTTTGGTTACTTCAAAAATACAAAAATAGATTTTAATAGTTGGTTTGATTTAACTCCATAATCATAGCTTGATTTTACCCCCTTTTCTAATATTTGACACTCACTTACCTCTCAAGTAAGATTTTTTAAATTTGAATTATGTCCCAATCCACCTTACACTTATATATGCATCACATAGCAAGAGTTTAAGACTTTAGTTCTACAAAAACAACCAACAATAGAGGTGAGGAACATCTATAGAGCATGCTACTTTGGTGTTCAAACTCCTCAAAAGCAAGCTACCTTTTTCTATGCGAGAGCACTGTACACATGCCCTCGGATCACATAAAGGCCATTAAAGGGGAATGAATATCGAGTAGAACCACTGTTCGAGAACAAAACCATAGTTTTCATGATATGTATCGACTAGTTGTATATATAGAAAATCAGAACACCTTGTTTCCTTATCGAGATCCCTCCATACCCCTTAACTATCTAGAACAAGAAGTTAAACTCTTCAACCCCATTGGTAGCATAAAAATGTCATTGAGTGGCAAGACAATTTAGGTATGATCAAGATGTACCCATTCAATGGCTTCCTAAGAATTTAGATCTTTGGAGAATGTCATTCGATCGATATTTCTTCAAATTCCTCTTAGCAAAAGTCTTTTAGTGGTGGATGAAGACATAAAAGATAGAACCATAGAAGAATATAATGTCTACTACACTCAACATGTTCAAGCAAGATGCGCAACCCTTACATAGATATTCTTGGAGTTATAAAGAAACAATTGAAATCATCAATGTATAAATCCGAAGAATAATCATGACATATGGTTAAGTTGGCTTAAAGAGGGAAAATATTTATCATTAGAACATTTACAGGGCAAAGCTTTTGATGTAATAAGTGTTGGAAAAGCGAGAAAAGCTTTGATACTGTAATACCTTGAGTTTTCAATTAGTATCTTGAGGAAATAAAATTGTAAAATTTGGAGGAAATTTTAAAAGAGAGACTTAGGGTAAAATCTCAAATTTTGTTCTGTTAATCTTTCATGAAATCTGATTTCATCATTAGATTCAAAATGATAGAAAACATACTTTAGCCTATAAGCAAGCTCGAATTCGAGTTCGGGTGAAAAAGTTATAAAATCCTCGAATTTTGAGTTGGATGGGACTTAAAAAGGTGAATTTTTGTTAGAGCAAGAATTAATAAAATTCGATTACACCAATAAGTCCGCAACGAAAAATTATTAAAAATAGAGTATTCATTTGTTAATTTTCGAGTTCGAGAAGTTGAAATATCGTTCATTATCGAAACAAATGGAAAAATACCAAAATACCCCTTCAACCTTTTTTATAAAAGAACAAACCCATTCTTTTATTTCATACTCTTCTTGTCTAAAGAACTAAACCCCAGTCGATTGAACCAAGGGTTTCCACTCTTTGTCATCAAGATTTGTCATAATGGAGTCATAGTTGAGCCTCGACGAAAGAAAGAAAGTTGTTGGCATCAATAAACTCTACAATTCTTCCACTTATGATCTTCTTTGTCTTTTCTTTCTTTCTATCACTCATCAAAAATAGCGAGTAGGTTTCGATACCACTCACTCGGAGTTTCATTGAGTTAGAGGAAAGATTGGTCTTCATCGTAGAAGGAGGAAGAACATTGTCACAGAAAGCTTCGCAAACCTTCGCTCGTTTTGCACTCAAGTCAGTCCAATCTCGAGATTTGTGCTATCCATCCTTGATTTTGATGCTAACTTTTTATGTCTGACAACCACGACCTTTGGTAGGGGACTCTCAATTCCAATTGGTAATCATAGATTTCGAAAATTGCATCTACGACTTTTAGCAAATGCGTTGTGTTTATAAATCATAAAAATTCTTTGTTGTTATTTTTAAATTCATGTTAGAGCTATTTATTTGATGTGTTTTTATTTTAACTTAACAATCGAATTATTGGTGGGATAATGGACTGAAGTATTGTCGAAAAAACCCAAAAATTTGACGGCACCACCGTCAAAATATTTTTTTGACAAAAAATGAGTTTTGCTTTTTGTTTTGTTTCCCCTAACACTTATATGCATTTTTGAACCATTTATTTCATTAAAAACATTTAAATACTTTAAGTTCTATAATGAAACTAAGGTTTTACCCCCCCCCCCATTTCGAAACAGTGTGAATGGTTTCAAAATCTAAATCTCAAAAGATTAAATTCTAATTTTTGATTTCAAGAACAAAACGTGAATTTTGACGTTTTTGTCAGATTTTAAAAAGTGAATATCTTTTGTGTTACTTTGAATTAAGCTATAAAAATTATATGATGTTGAATCTTATGTTCAAGACTTTTATTTTTAAAAATCTGTTTTCAATTTAAAGAACTTAGAACATTATGTTTCCGACATTTAGTTAAATTTCTACCAGCATTCCTAGTCTTGGCAATTTGACTTCGAGCATTTATTGAGACCTCATTTTGACTAAATTTTGATTGTTTTTCTATTGACTGATCAAAATGAATTTGAAAGTTTGAAAAAGAAATGTTGTGCTTGAAAAGTTGAAAGTGAAAATAATAGAAAAAGGAAAAATGGATGAAATGATAAAATGCTAAAATCACGCCTGAAGGGTGATGTCTGTATTTTACATTGTTGTGTTGTGTGTAGGTTGGTGAATTAATATCATAGGATAATGATATCGGTTGCATGTTTATTTAATTAATGTTAGTGTGAGGCGTTAGTTTATGTTTTCGCATTGTTATTTATTTTAGGTCGGTGGGCTACACTTGCATGACAGGAAACTGGAAATCCATTCTCAACCTTGTAATGTTAATTTCTTTTTTACTTAAAAATAAATAAAATATATATACCTATTTTTTGAGCTATTAGAGAGCTTGTGAATGCCTAAAAGGATAATGCATCATATCATCTAGAGTAATATGTTATCTTGAAATGTACGGTAGGGACAACTAAGCTCATACGTGGAATGAGATGCGTATAAGAGTGGAGTCACAACTGGAATTCAGGTTCATTCCTTTCTATCTTTATTAGTGAACTTATAATGTAAAGGTGGTCGTATATGAATGGGTTTGTATTTTGGGAATCACATACACGCCTGATAGGCATAGAAAAAAATGATTAGTCAATGATAACAAATAATTTAGAGTAATTGAACATTCTAACACATCGAAAAGAGACCCATTGCTTACGGTTACATCAAACTGTCAATCTAAGCTCAATAAATGGTCAACCACTATCGTAAATTGTAGTGAGTGGCTACAAAATCAGAAACTAAAAGCCAATAAAGTATTGTAACATCATGTCCTAACTATGAGCGATTTAGTCATGAATTCCAATTCTTTAATTCCACTATTCCACCATTGTGTATTATGTGTCTATTGTCTTATTTTGATATATGAAAAGATATGCATGTTTTAATGTTATAGTGACTACTTTTGATTAATGTAATGTGAGTTTTAAAATGTCTAGCCGTTCATCCCTGGTTATATGTACCAGTTAATCGTAGTTTATTTCGTAAAACTTTGCATGTGTTAAATTGATTCAATATGCTTATTCGTTCATATTAGGAGATGTTATTAGTAGGAATTATTTGTAGACCTATTGAGTAACTATTGTTACTTACCCTTTCCTTCTAATTTTTTAATTCTAGAACCAGTAATTGGTAATGTGGGTATAGAACCAGCAAGCGAGGAGCATCTGGTTGGTCAGATCGACGATCAGAGTCTGTTACATGGTGAGCATTAGGGCTATATCCACTAGGAGTCAATTTCGTCTATGATGTATATAAATTTTAGGGTCGAGTAGTAGGTTCATGTTAGGGTGATGGTATATTTTTGTAATCCTGTATATTATCACTCTTTTGTACTTTAATCAATCTACGTTGCTCGATGTATTTTCGCTACTATATTTTCTATTTTTATATATATAGGATATTGTGTTTATTTTTACTAGGTTTTCGAGTGCCTTGTAATGCTAATATAAACAAAAGAAATCATGTCAAAATTTTGAGGTGCCACCTAATATCTCGAGATTTGACATTAGGATTTGTATTAGTGTTTCGAGGGTACTACAAATGCACATTGACCCAATTATAGAAGCATTAATAAAAATTGATGAATAAGAAGAAAATCCCAGAAAAGGGAAAAGGGTCGTGATAGAAGAAAAATAAGTAGAAGTAAAAAAAGAAAAACTATGACTAACAATCCAATAACAAGATAGGTATCAAAAAAAACAAAATAAAGAAAAGACATCATCTCCAGAATCATCATCAGAAAGGTTAGAGAAACATACTAAGAGGAAGAACGAAATAGCACAATTGAGTGATGAAACAATTGAAGAAGGTAAGTAATAAGAACCTTAATGTAGGTTAAAGAGAAAAACTCTTAATTTCATTGTTTCATCAACATTTGTTTTGTGTAAGGCCAATAACTCTCTAGTTCTTGTTACTTTAGAAACCAAACTAAACAGGAAACCACGATTTTAGTTGGCATAAGTAGAAGAATAGGTTGACCTAGGGAAAGGAATGCAATGTCCCATAATTGATAAATCCTTATTTTAGTTGGAGAAGAAATGAAAATTTTTGTGGGAATAAATGAGGTGTTTGTTCCATACAAAGAAGAAGAGCGGATTTTAATAAGAATTCGATTATTGGTTCCACATTATGGGCTCTAGGGAATAAAAAATGGTAGAAAGAAGATGCATTTGGGATAAAACGCACTGAAACTCACACTCATACATACACAAGGCAATATTGAGTATATTTTTTGAAAAGGGGAAAAAGAACTTGAAAGAATCTCAATATTTCTAAGTCACGTAAAATAGAATTGGAAAAATATTATTTTACAAACTTAAGAATAAGCAATGTTGAATGAAAATGAAGAAGTTACATCCGTTAGAGGGGAAGAAAGCAAAGAAGAAGACATCTGGTAAACAATTTTTGGGACTGAAGTGGAAGAAAAAAAAATAATGAAGAGACAAATTCTAACAAAGAAGAAGAAAATGATGATGAAAACATCACGTAAGTATGAAGTAGAAGAAGAAGAAAAAGATGATGAAGAAGGAGTTGAAGCAATAAAGACAAATGAAAAAGATAGTGAAAGAAGTGATGACACAATATCGGAAGAAAACAAAAATAATATAAGGGGAGAATAAGACGAAAAAGATGAAAGGACAGAAACAAGAATAAAGGTGGCATCCCAAGATGGACAAAATATTGGTAAGTGAATTACAATTCTCATGAGTTATGCATGCATTATTATTATGGTTGACTGATGGATAAACCTAGTGTTAATGATTGGAATGGGGAAGAATGAACAAGCATGCTAGTCTTACCTATCCTTGGTACATCTAGACTAGAAAGCTATGATAGAGAATATCCATTTGGGTTGATGCCTTTAATTGAAAAATCAAAGAAAGTAGCAAGAAAAGCAAACAAAGTGAAAGAATAGAACAACATGCGATGGGTCAAGATGAGTTAAAGAAAATAGAAGTACATGACATCGATAAGATGAGTGCTTTGAAAATATGCATGGCCAACAAAGTGATATTTGAGCAAGATGATCCCTATAACCTGACTTTACTGACTTGTATCATACTTATAATTGAGAAACAGGAAACAATCGTCACAATGCACACATCTGCGATGATAATTACTAAGGAAATACCAATAATTTCAACTGCAAGTAGGATCCACTTTTGCAGAATAAAATGATCAATTGAACTTTGTATCTTACCAAAGTAATAATGTGCTTTCAAGTTCCATACAGGTGTTAAAGGGTAAAATTGGCACATGCATATTTGATATGTAATTTGTGTATTTTTACACTTTCCTTAATTGTTTTGGAGTTTATTTGTAAATAAAAGGGGTAATTCTATAATTTTTCTTGTATTTTGGGATATTTTTTAGATTAATTATAATTAAAAGTGAAAGGGTCTTATTTTGTAATAATTGTAATTGAGAGACAATGATTATTTTGTAATAATGGTAGAAGAAGAATTACAGAGGTTGTATTCTCTAATAAGTGAAAGTTGTAAGTAAGAGATGGAGTTTTCCCTATTAATTGTAAATTGTAAGTGATGGACCTAGTTGTAATTTCGAGATTCTCTCTCTATAAATAGAGTATAGGTCTTAGAAAATAGGTATAATTTATGGAGATATTTCATTCTCTAAGTTTGATAAAGTTCAAAGAGAGAGATTTGGAGAGAATGAGAAAGAAGAGAGAGAAAAAGTAGATCTAGGAGAGAAGAAAGGGAGAAGATGAAGAAAACTCTATTAACGGGGTCCAAATTTGTAAATTGCTTACTCTTTCTTGATGAAAATTTTCAATTCTAATTGCAAATCTCCTTCCCATTTAATTTTCTTCTTTCAATTTCTTTTTTCTTTGATTCTTTCTTTTTTATTTAAATTTGTCCATAAGGAACACCTAAAATAAGATTTAAATGTGTGTAAAATTAGAACCGATCCCCTTGTCGTATTATGAGGTTGGGTTCCCAACCCTTTTCGTTACGGTAGGGGCGAGTTCAACCAAAAATCATCACTGTTCCCCCAAATCAGACCTGAGAAACACCTAGAGTAAGCGCTTACCAATGATTCTAGATCCGAAAATCTAATAATCAATGTCCAACCTATTAATGGGAGAAGCAAAATGATGCTTTCATTGAGAAGATCTTGATTGTGGTTGGTTCTATTTTGAGTTTTGTTAGTTTTGTTTCAGGTCTGAATTGGTGGTTTTAAATCCATTCTACTTTTTTTTCCTTCAAATTTCTATTTTTATTTTATTTTGATCTGTTTTTCTTTTATTCTTTCCCATAATTTTACTTTAAACGAAGTTTGATTTATTTGTTCTTGTTGTGCTCTTTTAGTTATTATTCTTCAATTCATTCTCTTAGAGTTGTTTTTTATTTCAGATTTGTTTTGATTTCCAATTTTGTTTTGGTTTTCAATTTGTTTTTATTTTTAAGATTCATGATTTTGGATTTCTTCTGTGTTTTATTTTTATGACTCATCATTCTCATTATCCCATTCTCCCACCTCTCCATCTGCCTATTTCCACTTGTCCACTCGCTATTTTTTCTCTTCAAAACCGTTATTTTTTATCCCACAAATCCATATTGTTATTTTCTTACTCTAAGTCAACGTCGTTATTTTTCCAACTTATTCAATATCGCTGTAACTTAACAAATATTTTCTTCCAAAAATAACACTTTTGTTTGATACCTACATATCGCTCTCTCAATATCGTTCTTTCCTATTATCGCTCTCCCAATATCACTCTCTCAATATTAATCTTTCCCAATATCGCTCTTGCAATCTCGTTTTCTTCCAATATCGCTTGTCATTGCAATATATATATATATATATTATTTTAGAAAATGTGTTCAAAATATATATAGTGATTTTTCATATATCACACAAAGCAATTTTTCATGTGTAATTTTGAAGCGATGTTACCAACATTATTCTAAAGAGATTATTCATGTGTACTCATAAAGTGATTTTTCATGTCTTCCTTGCTCATATTTGTACTCCATTTCTTTCTTATGACCTATTTCATTTTCTTTTCTTCCCCAATTTCTTTTTGTTTATTGCTTTGTGATTTTGGTTTAGGGGACTATTGAAGATCGTCTAACACCCCATATTTTTCTTTGAAAAAATATTTTTACTTATCCCTGAGGAGTATATACTGTCAAAATTTCTAAAAAAAATGTGTTTTCAAAATAGAATTTTGAGTTCAGTTACACCTACATTTTTCTTTGGAAAAATATTTTTACACATCAATGTGAGGCATTATGCTGCTTAATTTTCCTAAATTTTTTTTTTCAAAATAAGACTTGAAGGATTGAGTAGAGTAATACCGCACATTTTTCTTTGAAAATAGTTTTTACACAGTAATGTGAGGCGTTATCTTGCTCAATTTTCTAAAAATATTATTCAAAATAAGACTTGAAGGATTGAGTAGAGTAATACACCACATTTTTCTTCGAAAAATGTTTTTCACACATGAATGTGAGGCGTTATACTGCCCAATTTTCCTAGCCATTTTGCATTTCAATGTTCTTTTA
Source organism: Akebia trifoliata (assembly GCF_017979445.1). Taxonomy (NCBI): domain Eukaryota; kingdom Viridiplantae; phylum Streptophyta; class Magnoliopsida; order Ranunculales; family Lardizabalaceae; genus Akebia; species Akebia trifoliata. The sequence goes on along the minus strand of NC_141381.1, from coordinate 17,530,782 downwards.
TTCTTCAATTTTTTTTAAAAAAAATGTTGCTCTTACAATTTTGTTTGTTTCTTAATTTTTGTATGTTTAGAATTGGACAAAACTTTTTGTTGAAATATCATCATTGTCTATGATCACCTCTTTATGATTCTCATATTGTCTTTGTTTTGGCTCATTCATTGTCTTCGAAATATTTGGATTGTTGTTTAGACCAATTATTGCGCAATGTGTTAATGTTTTGTCATGTTGTCTTTGTTTTTGCTCATTCATTGTCTTTGGAATGTTTTGTTACTACACATGAATGTGAGGTGTTATGCTACCAAATTTTCTAAAAATATATGTTCAAACTAAGACTTGAAGGATTGAGTAGAGTAACATCAAACAGTTTTCTTTGAAAATATTTTTTACACATCAATGTTAGGTATTATGCTGTCCAATTTTTCCTTAGCCATTTTCCATTTCAATATTCTTTTATTCTTCGAATTTTAGAAAAAAAAAATGTTGCTCTCACAATTATGTTTGTTTCTTAACTTTTGTATGTTTAGAATTGGACACAACGTTTTGTTGAAATATCATCATTGTCTATGATCATCTCTCTATGATAATCATGTTGTCTTTGTTTTGGCTCATTCACTGTCTTTGGAATGTTTGGATTGTTGTTTAGATCAATTCTTGCATGATATGTTAACGTTTTGTCACTTGACTCAATGATATGACTTGTTCTATATCTTTGGAATATTTGGATTATTGATTCAAATAATTCTTGCATAATGTTTTATCGTAACATTTTCCTATCTTTATGATCACACTTATGATGTTTTCCCAATAAACATATATTTGCCCCACTAAGGGGCTTTTAAAAAAATTGAATTTCCTTCATTTTCATAAACAAAAAATTGCATGATTTTCAACATAAATTTTCAAACAAAAAAATTGCCCAATGGTTTTTTAATCATTTTTGTCCAAAACAAATTTTCATATCTTTCAAAATATTTCAAAAATAAAAATAAAAATTGTTGGTCATTTGTTGCATAGTATATTGTTCTGGCTTGTTCAATTTCTTTGAAATGTTTGGAACATTGATTAATTTGTTCTTCTGCAAAGTGTTTCAAAATAATTTTTACAAAAAATATTTCAAAATGAAATTTAAAAAAAAAATGTGTTTCAAAATGAATTTTTAGAAAAAAAATATTTCAAAATGTGTTGATGTCCTCAATGTATCTATTTCAAAATGATTTCAATGATTCGTGCACCTCAAATGTTCTGTCATAGCTGGGTGCATATGCAATGTATAGACTGCTAATGCCTGCAATGTATAGGACATTCCAACATTTGGCCAACACCATCAAAGGTGTCTCAAAATGAAAATGATTTGTTTAAGTAATGTTTTCAGCGTTTAAAATGTTATAACATAGTTGGACGCATCTATGTTGTACAAGAAGCTGGTACCTACAATCTATAGAGTATTCCTACAATTGGGCCAACATCATCAATGGTGCCCAAAATATTTGTTGAATATTGAAAAAAATGTGTTTGTTGAATTTTCAAAATGATTTTCCAAAAATTCGAATTTTCCAATGTGTTCAAAATTTTTTGAAAATAATTCAAAAATGAAAATGATTTGTTTTGGTTTTTCACTATTCTTTTAAAATAAAAATAAAAAATATTTTTTTTTTCTAAACAAATTTTATATTGAATGGGTTAATTTGTAAATTTTTTTGCTCCAACTATCTTATTATTTACCAATTTGAACCTGAGATGTTGATGCCATTAGGGGCTTTATGATCTTCTCTTTTCTTTGACAAGGGGTTTAGTGCCTCAATCCTGATTATGTTCAATTTTTCTTTCTTTTATGAGAAAGATATATCCCAAAACCCTTTAATGACAATCTTAGGGCATTGATATTTCTTAGTTGACATCCAAAAAGAAAAAAAATCTTTTGTTGAGTGAATTTGAAGCACACATACTGTGTTATACGTCCTGATCACTTCAATTCCTTAGTAGTAGTGGTATTAAAGAACGTTATCAGCCATAAACTGAATCTCCTTTTACAATTTGAAGCATTGATAATTTTGTCCTATTTTTCAAACCCCATTACCAAGTGTTAATTTATTCTACAATTCTACAATGGATATTTTGCCACAACGAGGGCATTATTTTAAATCCAATTTTTTCTTCAATTCAACTTTTTTTTTATCACCCATAAGAGCTTGCAATGTTGATGCTATGAGAGAAATCTTTATCTTCTTTTCCACTTTCTTCACAAGGGAATTTTATCTCCAAGTCCCCAATTTTCCATTATTTCAATTCACAAAAAGAAGGCACTCCTTATTTTATCTATAGCAATTTCTAGACATTGATGCTTCCCTTTTTGTACCCCCATGTTTCAAAAATATTGACAAATGAGGTTAAGGCGCATTTTTAATTCTTACTTATTTTGTTTATACTGGTATTGAGGATATTAGAATGCACTATTGACTTAAAACCTATCTTGATTTCACCTTTTGAGGCATAACTTTCAATTTTATTTTAAGAATCCTCAATACAATTTGATAATGTAAACATCGCCCACAACTTTAACCTTATTCCCTATTTTGGTATATTTTGGGCCATAAACATGAGTTTCAATATTAGCCTGCATAATTGCATTTTAGTGATTGTGTGTTCATATTGATCTATAATTGTTTTGCATAGATCAATTTTGAACCCCATTGATTGAACAAAATTTTTACCTTAGTTTGTATTTAAGTATTATATTTTTCTTGATTTTGCATTTTATTCTTAACACCCCTATGTAGCATATTCTTTCAAAAGCCAAATGCATGCATTTTGTATGGTTTCATTGTATATTACAGTATAATTTTTTGGATTTAATTGAATTTTCTTATTTTCCTCAAGAGCCAAGGTGTTGAAACTACAAAGGGTTCTATGTTTTTAACCTCACTTTCATTTTTTAGATAGTTTGATGCCTCAGATCTAATATTGTGTTTTTTCATTCTTTGAGGAAGAATCCGTCCCCTTCCTTAATTGTGGTGACCTCAGGACATTGAGAGCATCCCTGTTGAAAACCAAAAAAGTATTTCTCCTTTTTCATTTGAGTATCACTACTCACATGATTTCTTCGGTGATAAAGACATTAGATTGCGTTATTGGCTTGAAAATCTTTTTATTTTCATATATTGGAGGCATACCTTTTTATTCTATTTTATGAAGTCTTTATCACCATCTGTATTCCAATGTTTTCAACAATAACTGGCTTCATTGTGATGAAGATTGTTCTTATGAAGACTATATATAGTTTTGCCACCCCTTGAGCTACTCTCTAGCGGGGTAGCATCAAGAGGGGTTTTTACGTTATAAGGTCGAAATGGCACTCAATAGCCTTTGTCAATCTATTTGAAAAAACACATAGAGATCTAACCTAGGGATGCTACTGTGAAATTGTTGTAAAGAAGATGATTTTGTGATGATGATTGCTTTGATGCTAGTCCTTGAGTTTTACTTTGGCATGCCAACATTGAGGGGGCTTTATTGTTATATGATAAATTTGGAACATGCATATTGGATATGTAATTGGGGTGTTTTTATACTTACCTTAATTATTTTAGGGTTTGTTTATATATAAAGGGTGTAATTCTACAATTTTTCTTATATTTTGGGGTATTTTTGAAAATAATCGAAATTACAATTGCAAAGAATTTATTTGGTAACAAATGTAATTGAGAGAGAGAGAGAGAGAAAGAGAGAGAGAGGGACTATTTTGTAATAATGGTAGAAGAAGAATTACAGAGGAAATGCTCTATAATAAGTGAAAGTTGGAAGTGAGAGAAGGAGTTCTTCCTAATAATTGTAAATTCTAAGTGAGGGACCTAGTTGTAATTTCAAGATTCTCTCTATAAATAGAGGAGAGGTCTTAGAAAATAAATATAATTTATGGAGATTTTTATCATCTAATTTTGTTATAGATCAGAGAAGGAGATTTGGAGAGAATGAGAAAGAAGAGAGAAAATAGATCTAGAAGATCTAGAAGAGAGAGAAAGTAGATCCTGGAGATGATGAATAAAACTCCATTTATAGAATCAAGATTTGTAAATTTCTTACGCTTTCTTAATGAAAATTTTTAATTCCAATTGCAAATCTCCCTCCAATATAATTTTCTTCTTTCAATTTCTTTTTTCTTTGACTCTTTCTTTCTCTTTCAAATTAAATTTTTTTAAATTTATCCATCAAGAACACCTAAAATCATATCTAAATGTGTGTAAAATCGGAGTCAATTTTCTTACCGTATTGCGAGGTTGGGTTCTCGACCTTCTTCCTTACGGTGGGGACTAAATCAATCAAGAACTCATCAATATTCTCCCAAATCAGACTTGAGAAACACCTCGAGTAACTGCTCACCAATTGTTCTAGATCCAAAAACCTAAGAATCAATGTCTGACCATGAGAAGGGAAAACAGTTGGATGATTAGTAAGGGGTCGGGTCTCATAGGAGGCCAAACCTCCTTGGCTAGCCGATATGAAGGGGTAGGCACCTATAGGGAGCTCGATATGTAGGGGTTGGCTACCATAGGGAGGCCAAACCTCCTTGGCTAGACAATTTGAAGGGGCCGGCTCCCATAGGTAGTCTAAACCTCCTTGGATGAAAGGTTTTCATGGGTTGGATCTTCTAGGATGAACAAAATGGGTTATGGGTTGGATCCATTCAATTCGGTTTGGATCGTGTTGAAATGTTATCTTTACCAATCCCTAGGATTAAATATTTTTGGTTCCTACAGTAACCATCCAAAGTATATGGTTTGCATCTGTCTGTGTATTTTTGCCTAAAGTCTAAACAAGTATGTATCATATATAAGAATATTATTATAATTCAATCAAATTGAGTTTCCATTAAGTGGCTCATCAACATGTGTGCTCAGGCCCTCTTGACCCTTTACATAAGGCCTCACACAACTACTACAATTGTACGACCTAAGAAATTTATGTTTTGGACGATTCGAATTTAGAGTCAACCAAGTGGGTGGTTAGGATTGATTACAAGAACACATGCACATGATCACCTCAATTGAATGGTGTTCAAACCACTTTTCTAGCGAGTTGAACCTCTCCATCAAACACACAATTGATAATTTAACCAAACGGTACCATTAATACCACTAAGTTTGAGATAATTTAATAGACGTAATTAATTTTATTACGATTCATTTCTGCTTCCTTGAGTTGGGGTTATTTCTCTTGTTGTTGTGGTTACTAAGTTGGGCTGCACACTTGGTTGCCTTGTCAACTACACCTGATATCCAACGGGCACCAGCCGATACGTATTGGTTTGTCATCATCATCTCTCTTACACGCCCCACTGTCTGCTCAGCTGTGGAGATTGCCATTTTCATCTGTTGACTCAGCACCTTTCCTTTATCATCAAGCTCTTCTTTGGCTTTGTTCAATGTTTCATAACCTTTAGAAGTCATTGCTTGCACTGAAGACTGTGCCACAAGAATGAAACTAGGCTTTTCATATTTCTATTGAAGAGTAAAATAGTAAATATTCATCATCAGGAATTGATAAACACAAGAACTTTGCTTTACTTGATACACATACATAAGATCACATCCATATAAATATTGCAATGAAAATAAAAGAAGATTAGAGACGTTAAACACTAATTTTTTAAGGGATTCCTCTCAAATCCAGATAACATCCTTGCATAGGTTCTAACGAGCTATATTTCCAATATATTCAACACTACAATTACAACTGCATCACAGGCGGTCGAACAAATTTCAGGTCAAACCTCTTCAGAAGAAATAGTGAAAATATATAAGTTCGTTAATTTTTATCTACCAGCAATCAATCCCTGGAAGAGGGAATCCGCTCTTTGGCCATGCCTTTTTGAGGTTAGTGAACTTTATTCAGTACTATCATTATGTTTGAAATCTAGGTTGGGTACTACCTCCATAATGAATTCGACCTTTAGTAACTTCACCACTTCTTCCTTAACAGTTTTTCTCAGCCTTGGTGCTAACCTCCTAGGTTTCTGTTGCACATGTCAGGACCCAGGGTCCATGTGTAAGTTATGACTTGTGTCTGTGGCTCTATGCCGAGCATGTCTCCAATGACTATGCGAAGATATTCTTATTTATTCTTAAGAATTCTACCATATTTATTGTTTCTTCTTTCCCCATTCCCGACCTGATAAAGGTCTAGTTTATGCCTTTTTCCCCAAGTCTACATCCTTCATATGGTCTACTACGGATGCTCGTTCTACCAGCAACTCTTTCAATGCTTATTATTGATTCCCATCCTTAGATAGATCAACTTTCTCCTCCTCAATCTTATCTTGGTGTTCTTTTTTTCTTTCTTCTTTCACCGCATTAGCAAAGTAGTTCTGAGCTACTACCTAGTACCTTTTGATTTCCATAGGTGCCTCAATGGTCAAAAAACGTATGACTTGGTGGTACGTTAAAGGCATAACCTTCATGGCATGTATCCACCTCCTTCCCAGTATAGCATCGTATGCCGAATTACCTCTACTACCACAAACCTGGTCATTACTGTTAGTTCCATATTTTATCAATCTCGAGACTTAAGTTGAGTATCATATTGGTTTATACTTGAAGACGTATGAAGACTTCAGTAAAGTCACTCAACCTCAAACACCTCAAGCAAAACCTCCAATGTGTGCACAAAGCCTATAAGGTAATGAGACCACTTAGACCTGTCCCATACACTTAGATAACTATTAAGTAAGATCATATTTGGTAAGACCATCATTTTCCTCAATCATTTCTTTCATTAGAACTTTCGGGAGTCAAAAATGGATTGTGAGGGGTCAAAACGACTATAAGGGCATTTTGATAATTTTATCACCCCATGGTTCCTCTCCCATCCCTTGATGAGTGTTTGGGGATTTTATATTGGTAATATCTTCAAAACCTCCAAACCATTTGATTAGCGAACCTCCCGGGAGCTCAAAATGACCCAAAAGAGCATTTTGGTAATTTACCCGGCACCACCGGGTAAAATGACCAAGGCCCCCGGTAGCAAGTATCATGTTTCACCAGGGCCATCGAGGTGTCTACTAGGGCCACCAGTAGATTCACTCCAATTATCCAAAATTTTGAAAATAAGACCATTGGAGCTAACGGTTCATTCTTGGGTTAACTCAAATATGACCGTTCGAAAAATTTTGTTTCCCAAATGGCTTTAAAACTTTGTTCTTGAGTTCATTCTTGGGTAACTCAAACACTAGAGAAGACTTGCCCTCATACCATATTATCTAGAGAGTCTCCTCTAGCCATAGAGGGCTCAAACCTTAGTTTAACCCACCTTCAACCTAACTCCTTCCTTGTTTGACCTTCTTCATCTCTTTATCCTTGCCTTGCACACATATTGGAACACATTAATAAAGCTCGAAGCATCCTCTTGAAATAAGAAATACAAAGTAATGAAAAAGAAATCCTCAAGAACATAAAGAACTTAAGAACATAATTAGAAGATCAATCAAGTCCTTGTAAGTTCGTTTTTAGTTTTATTTCATTATATAAAGGTTCTTGGTTCCTAGTCATAACCAAGTTCTTGAGAAGACTTGAGGATTCTATATAATAGAACTAGGTTATGCATTCCTTAGGGACAAAATCTACAAGTTTGAGGAAGAAGCATTCTTCTCAAATCATAAGTTTAGATTTAGCCTAGAGAAAAATCTAAGTTGTAAGGTTTTGAGGTGAACCATAAACCTCATTTGTTAGTGGATCCCAAGACCCTAGAGTAGGGTACTTGGTAATAGATGTAGGCAAGGTGCCGAACCACCATAAATCTTGCGTCTCTTTTACGATTATGTTCTATGCTTTATTTTGATTGAATGACATGAATTCCTTGACTTGCATATCAAATGTTTGCTAAAATATGTACATCATATTTTAAAGTTGTATGTTTTGCCATGAATGACTTAAGTTGAGCTTGTGTTTCTCTATGTATTAACTTGCTTTAGCATAATCTTGAGACTTAGATTAGCTTCATGTGTGGTGTATTTATCTTGGTTTCTTAATCCCATCAATTGACTTACCTAGATAATCTAAGAGAATTAAAAGAATCCTATTTACCTCCCCTCTAGGTCTAGACAAGATGCAAAGCCTGAAATTTCAATTGGTATTAGAGCAGATTGTTTTAGAAAGGTCTAACAAGTTTGAGTTGACCCTATTGGCTTTAAATTATGTCTAAACCCAAGAATTGGATCTCCACTCACCCTCCCATGTTCGATGGTGCCAAGTACATTTTTTGGAAAAATAAAATGATAATATACATTAATTATCTAAGTAAGGATGTATAGAACATGATTGAGGAAGGTTGAGAACCTCTCGTTGACACCATAGAAGTAAATGGTGTTTCCACTATGATTTCGAGACCATCAAAGAATTGTTCCAAACAAGATAAAATCGACAGTAACAATAACTTCAAAGCTCTTAATGTCATAACTAGTGTCATTTTTTATGACGAATATCAAAGGATATGCATGTGTATGTTGGCCAAACAAGCCTGGGATATCTTAGAGACTTTAGATGAGGGAATTAGTATTGTGAAAAAGTATAAACTCTAATTCCTTAGAACTCAATTTGAAAACATTAAAATAAAGTAGAGTAAAATTGTCTAGGAATTTTATGCACGGTTAAGTAATATATGCAATTCCATGTTTTATGTAGGGGAGTCTGTCCCATAGGGTAGAATTTGTGCCAAAATCCTTAGATCCCTACCTTAAGAGGTTTGCCTCTAAAGTCACCTCGATTGAGAAATATCGAGATGTGGAGATTATGATAGTTGAGGAACTTATGGGTTTCCTCACCCCTTTTTAGCTCCATCTCGAAGATCCTCCTTCAAAAATAAAGACATCGGTACTTAAGACCTCTTCGTCTAAGGCATCCTTTACATAGTCATCCCGTCCCCCTGTTGAATCCTCATCTTAAGATAATAGTAAAAATACTAATGAGGAAGATGATGAGAATGACCTTGAAGAAGAGGACTTGGATTTGCTTGCCTCAATATTTCATAAATTCTTTAAGAGGAAAGGTTCCAATAGCATCAATAAAAAAAGTCAACTTATGGAAAGACGACCGATAATAGGAAAATTCTCATCCAAATCTAATGAAGACACTGAGTGATACAATTGTAGTAGAAAAGGCCATTATTCCATCCTGTGTCCCTTTAAGCCAAAATCTAAAGGTCTTCAAACGTCTAAGTCTAAGGAAAATACTATGACTACAAAAGCCACATGGGATGATGACTTAGAAAAGTCAAGAAGTCCCTGATGAAGATGAAGTTGAGGAAGAACAAGAATTTAAAAATCAGAGTCCTCCTCAAAATATTTCTTCCTCTGATGAGGAAAAAGAAGACGTCTATGACAATGAACTTGAATTTTAGTCAATGTTTGATAAACTATTCATTAGTCATGTGAAACTAACCAAGATACATGGTCGAGATAAACTTCAAAAAGAACAGTGGCATGTTGAATATAAGCAAGTCAGTGAGGAAAAATGTTCTTTAGGACTTCAACTAAAAGATATTAAAATTTAACTCGAAACAATCCTAGAAAAATAGTCTAACTTGCTCTTAGTTTTTGAGAATGCTATTAATGAAAATAATGAGATGCTCACCAACTTGTAGCAATTGAAAAATCTTCTTAATATGGCAAACTCTACAATAGCTTGTTAAAACTTAGAATTATCAAACCTTCGTGATGAAAATAGAATTATTAAGTTTTTCATCTATGAATTGCAAAAACAAAAGGCTAGACTTGAGCGTAACTACATTCAAAGAAGTTTGAATTAGAAAAACTTCTAGGAGTTCAAAAGCCCTATGTTGATAAAGAAGGTTTGGGCTATAATAAGTATACTTTTATATCACCTCCATCTCCCACTGTGTTTGTTCATGGAGAATCATCTGATTCCAAGAAAGTCATTACATGCAACTTTTGTAATGAAACGGGTCTCTTAAAATTTGAGTGCATCAAATAGAAGACCGTCTACCACACAACCTCAGAAGCTCTTATCGGTAAATCTTTATTGGTTGAGAAGAAGGAGCATGATAAAAATAAGTCTACTATACAAAACAAAGTTGAAAGTAGTAAGAAAAAGAAGTCTCCCAAGTTGAAGGGAGTAGTGAATCCATTTCCTTTCAACCAAGACAAAAATATTAGGGAAGTCTACAAAAAAATTGCTCTTCTAAACTTAACTATTAGAGAACTTGCTAAGTCAAGTAGAGGCAATAAAGGTACAAAAAGGAATCCAAAGAAGAAATTACCTTCAAGATCACCCAAGAAGAATAAGTCTCCTAAGAGGAATTCACCTGTCATTAAGAGAGCAGAGCATAACAGGAAAATTCCTTCTCCTCCTAACCATAATCCTCAACCCCCTAAGATGATCCTACAATGAAAAGTAAAAAATAGTGATAACAAGTGCCTTGTAATTCACATAACTCTCAAAGTTGAAAATTTTACCCGATGGTATCTTAATAGCGGCTGCTCCCGACACATAACTGGTGACCGAAGTTAGTTTAGTCACATGGTTGAGTTTGATGGAGGGTTTGTTACCTTTGGTGATAACAGCACAGCTTGGATTATTAGGCGAGGTATGGTCAGTAGACCAGGATTGCCTAAGGCTTTGTGTTGATGGTTTGAAACATAAGCTTCTAAGCATATCTCAAATATGTGACAAAGACCACTTGATGAGTTTCAACCATGAAGTTTTCGAAATCTCGACCCCTAATGATAAGATTATTATCAGAGGTCTTCATACTTTTGATAACTGCTATGTTATCGAAAACATAAGGAAAACCACCATCTCCTATGTGAGTAATGTGGCCCAAGTTGATGAAGTCCAACTATGGTATCAACAACTCGGTCATGTTCACTACATAAACTTGTCTTATCTTGCCTCAAAAGGTTTAGTTAGAGGATTACCCAAGCTGGGTAAACAAGTGAGAATTGTCTGTGGGAAGTGTCAAATTGGTAAACAAATTTGAAGTACCCACCAAAAGACAACCATTTTTGCCACCTCAAAACCCCTAGCTCTTTTACACATGGATCTTGTATGTCCCACTAAAGTTAGAAGTCTAGGAGGTAAGAGACACTTTTTAGTAGTTGTTGATGATTACTCTAGATTCACCTGGGTAACTTTTTTAAAGAAAAATTTGATATTTTTTATGAGTTCCAAAAGATCATTAAGCGAGTTTAGACAAAAAAAAGAATATGTTGTAGGTAGAATTAAAAGTGATCATGGTGGTGAGTTTGAGGATGGTTGGTTCATACAATTTTGTGATGAAAATGAAATCCGACGTGAATTTTCAACTCTTAAAACCCCCAAGTAAATGACCACAATTATGCTTCATAGTAAAAAAAAAACTTCCTAAAAATCTATGGGCTGAAGTTGTAAATACTACTTGCTACATTATCAATCGAGTCTATCTTCAAACAAGGTTAAACAAAATAGCTTATGAACTGTGGAGCAACAAAACTTCCAAGTTCAAGCACTTCAAAGTCTTTAGAAGTAAATGTTATATCTTAAAAGATCGTGATTACTTGGGAAAGCTCGATTCAAATAGCAACGAAACAATCTTCTTGGGATATTCTTCAAACAATCATGTTTTTTGAGTTTTTAATCAGAAGACCTCCTCCATCCAAGAGTCCATAAATGTGGTGATCGATGATCAACCCATTAAGGACAATGGTTCCTCTTATCTTGAGGTTGAGGATGAGAAAGTATTTTCTATTTCATCCTCATTTTCCTCAACGTCTCAAGTTTCGAAGACATTACCTGCTGTCAACGATCATTCTGCCAATCCAATTCTTGGAGATCTTAGCATCGATGTTAAAACAAGACAACAACTTGATACGTTGAATAATCAGCTTTTCTTCACATCCAAAATAAAGTCCAAAAATATGGATGAACTCATAATTGATGAATATTGGCTACAAGCCATGCAAGAGGAACTTCTTCAATTTACTCGAAATTAGGTGTGGTACTTAGTATCCATATCATCTGATAAGAATGTCATCAGAACCAAATGGATATACAAGAACAAATTCGATGAACTTGGCAATATTGTCCGAACAAAGCTCGTCTAATAGCTCAGGGATACTCTCAAATTGAGGGTGTTGATTTTAATAAAAGTTTTGCCCCTATTCTAAGACTTGAGTCGATTCGAATTTTAATGTCCATAGCATGCTCTATGGAATTTAAATTATTTCATATGGATGTAAAGAGTGTTTTTCTAAATATGGCATTCTAGATGGGAAAGTCTATGTTGAGCAACCCAAGGGTTTCATTAACCCTAAATATCTTCACAAAGTCTTCAAACTTAAAAGGGCACTCTACGGCCTTAAACAAGCACCTTGTGCGTAGTATGAACAATTGACTCAGTTTTTTATCAACCATGACTATTTTAGGAGAAGTGTTGATCAAACACTATTTGTTCAAAAAGTCAAGGGTCATAACCTCATTGTTTAGATCTATGTGGATGACATTGTATACAAATCTACTAATGAAGAGATGGATTACAAGTTTGCCCACTTGATGCAATCTGAATTTGAAATGAGCATGGTTGGTGAGCTCAACTTCTTCCTAGGGTTACAGGTTAAACAACTCAAGGATGATATGTTTGTCTCCCACACAAAGTATGCGCGTGAATTAGTAGGTCATTTTAGTCTCAATCTAGTAGAGCTCACCACATCCCTATAAGAACCACACTCAAGCTTTTTAAAGATATATCTAAAAAAAATGTTGATCAACACCTTTATAAGAGTATGATAAGGAAGCTTCTTTACTTGATAGTTAGTCGGCTAAACATCTCCTACTCTATTGGAGTTTGTGCCCAATTTCAAATGGAACCTAAGGAAATGCATTTAACGGCTGTCAAACGGATCATCCATTATGTGGTTGGCACCTCCGAATATGACCTTTGGTACTCTTTTGATTCATCTTCAATTATTGTTGGGTACTCCGACGCCGATTGGGCCTAAAACATTGATTATTGAAAGTCTACTAGTTGCGATTATTTTTATATTAGAAATTGTCTCATTATTTGGTAAAACAAGAAACAGAACTCCATTTCCTTGTCCACAGCTGAGACTGAGTACATTGTGGCCAGAAGTTGTGCACAACTACTATGGATGAAGTAGATGCTTCTAGACTACAAGTTATTTAAAAAAATGTTGAGTTTATTTTGTGACGATACTAGTGCCATCAGTATCTCGAAGAACCCTGTCCAATACTCTCAGACCAAACATATCAATATTTGGCATCATTTCTATAATACTCGGAGATTCCAATTCATATCTCGAGGAAACCAAATATTGAAAGTTTGAGAAAAAATCTTATAGAAGAACTTAGGATAAAATACTCATATTTTATTATGTTCATTTTTAACGAGATTTAACTTCACCATTGAACTCAAAATGGTCAAAAAAATATATTCTAGCCTGTAAGCACTCTCGATTTGAGTTCGGACGAAAAAGTTATAAAATCATCGAATTTCGTATTAAATGGGACCTAAAATGGTGAATTTTCCTTAAAGTGAAAATTAATAAAATCTGATTACACCATTAGATTCACAATGAAACATTATAGAGAATGTAGTGTTCATTCATCAAATTCCAAATTAGAAAAGTCAAGTTATCATCGAAAATAAAAACAAATGAGAAATACCAACTTTGCCCCTCAAGCCTTTAAATAAAAGAAACCTGATTTCTTTTATTTCACTTTTCTCTCTCTAATAACCTCCAAGCCCTAACTATGGAGAACTAAGGGTTTCCACCCTTTTCTTCCTAAATTCGTCGAGGTCAATTGGTTATTGAACTTTGACAACAAAGAAGAAGTTGAAGGCGATGTTGATCTCTACAATCTCAAGGTTTTTGCTCCTATTTTCTCTTTCATTCTCTCCGCCTCTCATTAAAACTCAGTGAGTAGGTTTCGATACATCTCACTTGGGGTTTTTATCTACTTGGGAGAAGATTCGTTCTTCGTCATAGGAAAGAAAATGAGGGTTGTCACTAAGAGTATCACAACCACCCAATCATTTTGCATCCAAAACCACCAACCTTGACCTTCATGTCATTCCTTGCCTTCAATCAACTATCAAAATGTATCCAGGTAGGATATCTTCCCTTCTACCCTCAAGTTATACAAGATTTTCATAGAAAATGCATTAAATCTTGATTATAATAGTTGTTCTCACATTTAAGGTTTATTTCGGTGAGTTTATACATGTTTGAATGGATTGAATTGTAATGTCGTAGTTCTTTTCCATAGATTTTAGTTTATTGGGTGTGATTTAAAGTTTTTAGGAATTGTATAATGTTTGAAAAACAATTTGAAACCTTCTTTAATGATTTTGGACATTTTTCAGCGAAAAAAATTTGAAAATAAGAAAAAAGTTCAAAGCCTCTCGTTTGTTATTAAAAACCTCCTGTCAAACATTAGAGGTTGGCGCTTAAAGTTGAAAACTTTAAAAATGATTTTGAAATTCAAATCTCATCATATCAAAATGTAATTTTTGGTCTCAAGAACAAACGTAAGTTTTGATGTTTTCGTCTAATTTTCAAAATGTGATATCTTTTACATTATTTTGAATTAAGTTATGAAAAGTACATAGTATTTCTCATGTTGTCAAGAGCTATTAATTACAAAAACTCATTTTCAATTTCGTCAACTTTGAAAAATTATGTTTTCCAACACTTAGCCAAATTTTGACAGTTTTTCCAACTTTAACGTCTTATGATTTTATCGTATTTTTCTGAGTCTTTCAACTCAACTAAAACCATCAAATGAAATTGATTGATTTCCTATGGGTCTAGAATAACTTTAAAAATAAAGATATATTGATAGATATATAGGAAGTTAGATAAAGATTAATCGATTGATTGATGAATGAATGGAGAGAACGTATGTTCTCAACTGAATAATGGGACAATGCATCCAATCTTATGCAGTGGCCATGCCACATAAGATATAATAGATAGATAGATAGATAGATGGGTTGATAAATTGATGGAAAGACAGATAAATGTTACTGAAGGACACTATCGAACTTGCTTGTATTTTCTATAAAAAGAAACTAGTATGTAGTATACAAAATTATTTTGTTTGCTAGAAAAGAGTTGTAGAAAATCTAGAAAAAGAGATGTGTTGTTGTACAACCAGAAGTGGCAGGTCAATCTAGGATTATTGCAAGATGTTATATGCTCTTCGATAATATACGAAACCTTATAGTATATTACAGCTTCTAAGATCTGAGAATTTCTCTTATTTATTTCTTGGGGAGCATTGCGTGTAAAGGCAATCTCTATATAATGTAAAGGTATGCGAGGTTCACATGCATTGTATCTTGATAGGCTTCGATGCGAGGGGTCTCCTGGTCCAGTTAGTGATCATTGTTAGTCTATAGTCGTCAAACGGTCCACAACACTATTAGTTGAATTCAGTATTGGGTTTTTGGTCAACGACCAGTCTAAGTTAGATAAATGGTCGTCCAATCGTGGTATACTAGGCCGGCCACAAAATCAAATTATAATGATGGGATTCAACATTGGATTTGAAACTTGAAATATCGAATTTGTCATAGTCGAAGTAGTTATATCGACATGGTCCTCCACTTTCTTAACGACTACACCGCCTTGTTCGTATTATGTACATTTTCGTTATTTATAATGTTAATAGATGATTTCCATTTAAAAGTTGTTTATGTTACTTTAAATGATAGATTGAAGTTTATTACAATTACTTACTAATTATGTTTAGACAATTCTCGTAAATTACATTATGAAAATTCTGCATTATTTAACTGTTTAGATGATTACTCGTGTATATATGACTCGTTGTTAGAACAACGTTAATCCTGCTAAGTAACATCCTCCTATTACTCATCCTATCCTTCACCCTTTCAGATTGCTCAGTTTTTTAGGAACTTGCTTACGAGGAGCCCTTTGAGGAGGTCTTCGTAAAAGGTTATGTTGACGATTTGCAACCCTCGTCAATTTAAGGATCACTTTAAGGGTTTAGATGTTGTGTTGAAATTTTGAATTGTGATAAATAATGTAATTTTTTGGGAGTTGTATTTTAAGATATTGGTTATGATGTTGAGTATTGTCATTGATTATGATTATGAATATTTAGTTTCTGCTACTCTGATTTGAGGTTATTCAGTATAGTTTCTACTTCGTATATTTTCATCTCTTAGCATTATTATTCTTGTTTGCTCTATCAGATTGCGTGTATGTTTACCTCACACCTCGAGATTCTAATTGATGAATCCTAGGGATTCGTGTTTGGATTTCGAGGCGTGACAATTTCATACGTAAATTTATTGAAGACCACGTCATAGCTCCAAAATATGTTCTGACGTAGAGTCAATTTGTTGATATTCTCACAGAACCCTTAGATTCGATGCACTTTGAATATCTTCAAAATTCCATTGGAGTGTACTCATTGTGAGCCCTAGGTTTGGGATATTGTCGAGGTGTTAATTCTATATTTTGTCAATCCCAAGACTTTAGTTGAGTGTTAGATTGATTTACACTTGAAGACATATGAAAACTTCGGTAAAATTGTTCAATCTCAAGTACCTCGACAAAAAGCTCTATTGTATGTGCACAAAGCCTAAAAGGTAATGAGACCACTTAGACCTTTCCCCAATACCTAGATAATTGTTAGGCCTACTCATATTGGTAAGACCATCCTTTTCTCTGATCCATTTTTTTATCGAAATTTTCGGGAATTGAAGATGGCTTGTTGGGAGTCAAAATGGCCATAAGGGAATTTTGGTAATTTACCACCCTTGGATCCTCTCCCATCCCTTAGCAAGATCTTGAAAATCCCCGAACCATTTGATCACCGGCCTTCCTGGGAGCTCAAAATGACTCAAAAAAACATTTTGGTAATTTACTTGGTGTCATCAGGTAAAATGACCAAAGTCACCAGGGTGTCTACCAGGGCCGTAGTTAGAGTCACTCCAACGGTCTGAAATTTTGAAAATATGACCATTGGAGTTACCGACATCACTAGTAGGTATTTTTTATTTCCCAAATGCCCCTAAACCTTAGCTCTTGAATTCATTCTTAGGTTAGCTCAAACACTGGAGAAGACTTGCTCTCATCCCATATCATCTAAAGAGTCATATCTAGCCATGGAAGGCCCAAACCTTAGTTGAACCCACCTTCAACCTAAGCCCTTCTTTTTTTGACCTTCTTCATCCCTTTGCCCTTGCCTTGCACACATCAATGGAGCTTGGAGCATTTTCTTGAAATAAGGAATACAAAGTGATGAAGAAGAAATCTTCAAGAACATAAAGAACTTAAGAACCTAATTGGAAAATCAATCAAATTGAATCAAATCCTTGTAAGTTTGTTTTTAGTTTTCTTTCATTATATAAAGGTTCTTGGTTCCTAGTCAGAACTAAACTCTTGAAAAAACTTGAGGACTCTACTCAATTGGACTAGGTTGTGCATTCCTTAGGAACAAAATTGACAAGTTTGAGGAAGAAGCATTCTTCTCAAACTATAGGTTTAGATTTAACCTAAAGAAAAATTTGAGTTATAAGTTTTGAGGTGAACCATAAATCTCATTTGTTAGTAGAGCTCATAACCCTAGGGGTACTTGGTAGTGGATGTAGGCAGTTGCCAAACTACTATAAATCATGCGTCTCATTTGCGATTATGCTTTGTGCTCTATTTTGAATGAATGTCATGACTTGCATATCAAATGTTCGCTAAAATGTCTACTTCATATTTTAGAGTTGTATGTTTTACTATGAATGACTTAAGTTGAGTTTATGCTTCTCTAGTATTAACTTTCTTTAGCATAATCTTGAGACCTAGGTTAGTTTCATAGGTAGTGTATTTATCTTAGTTTCTTGAGTCTATCAATTGACTTACCTATATAATCTAGGAGAATTAAAAGGATTTTTTATTTTACCTATTCACCCCTCTCTCTAGGTCTAGACACAGTGCAAAGCCTAGAATTTCAATTACCATTTGGGGTCCTACTGCAATGGGCAATGTGTTTTCCCTACTGAGGCTACCATGCTCCCTTTGAATCCATACACGTTGACCTGAGCCTGTTATAGTCCTCTGAGCACTAACATCTACTTGATAGTAGAGAGCAACAAAATATCTACTACACTCTTAGAATCAATGAGTATTCTTTTTCAAATCAACTATCCTTATTACCAATGTGCTGACTAGGGCATTGTTGTGCTAGCTGGTTACTCCTTTCAGATCTTCTTGAGTGAAAAAACGGTTGTTTTACTTCCCCAGATAGATTTGGGTACCCGAGTCACGGTTGCCCCCTCTATAACCTAAAAAACCTCCCTATTATGTTGTGACTTTCTAACCTTAGTACCATGTGAGATTCCAATCCTTTATCATAATCAAATTCCTCGATGATCATGTTGACTACTCTCCGATCCTATCTGCATGTTCTAGAGGTCCTCTAGGAGACGAAGGGCGAAGATCTCGCTTATTGGGTTCCTTAGTCACTGTTTCCACATACCTTTTGAGCTTCCCCAAATCTATTATATCTTGGATGACATATTTCAACCTCTAGCAATCATTGGTCAAATGATTCTCTACACTATGGGGCTCACAATACAGCTTTCTAGGTCAACATCGATAGTTCGAGGGTGGTATCACAAAGCTAAGATCATTCGTTATATGTTTTTAATATTTCCGAGGGCCTTTCTGTTAGGGGCATCAGGTCCCTTCTTGAGTTCCACAAACTCCGACCCATAGCCTCCCTTGCTCTCTTCCTACCCAACCCCTTTTCTTCCTCTTTTATTTATTTTTTTATTTTTTTATTTTTTCTGCTTTTAGTTTCATTTTTGGTCGCAAAACAGTATGCACTATTGCTCCTACCTCCCGAGTATTGCTCTTCAAAGTTTCCTCCAAGCTAATATATTTTTTTGGTAGTAACGTACAGATCCTCCAACCTTTCTGGTGGATTGGTGATCAGCTCCTCAAGCGACCATGTTCCTAGTATGACTACATCAACATAGACCTAAATAACCATGTCATCATCAAGGTTTTCAAAAAATAATAGCTGAATGTGAAATCGAGTCATGAAGGCGAGGTTGTTCTCGCTTTCTTTTTACCTCAAGTAGAATAACACGTTAACCTTGATGTCTTTGTGCCTATTATGGATGTATTGAGCTACGAAAAGCTCCTCCAACTACTAAAATTTCTCGACCGAACCTTGTGGTAGACTTTGGAACCAAGTAATAATGCCTGACCTTAGAGTAGATGGGAACATTTTGTAAGTGAGCTCATCATTTACTAGATAAAGAATCATCAAGTTCTTGTGGTGCATGACGTGCTCTATAGGGTCCTTTGTTATATCGAAAGAATCAAACATAGCCAGGTGGAACTTCCTCGGTGGCTTGGAGTTCTAGATTGCCTCTGTAAACGATGATGTTCTCAGATCCTTGACAACCGAGCTCGCAAGGCGTCCTACTTGCCCCCCTAACCGTAACATCTTCTCTTCATCTCAGCAAATCCTCCACCTCCCCTAGAGTCAGTGGGTTGAGTGGTACATTTTACCCATGGTTGACCTGATTACCTTTCAAGCAAACCTCGGGGTCATGGTTCCTAGTTCAACACCCAACATCATTATTGTTGCTCCCTCTGTTCTCTGATCCTTCAACCTTTTGTTGTCGCAACTACTCGTTCTCCCTTCTGGGGGCTTGGATTTCCTCTGATTGTCGCTCTATACTTTATTGCAATTCCATCCTTACTTGTGTCAGCAAGTTTCAGACATCCTCCATGGGATTTTGGTTTCTTTGCACTCCATGGGCTGTAGGAGGCAATTCTTCCCTAGATACCTCTGTTGCTGCAACTCCTACAACTTCTTTTGCCCCTTCTGCTTCAGTTCCTGTTGCACCCCTTTGACCATTATTCTTATGTTTGTCATGTGTTCGTCGTATTTTTGTTAGTTCCTACAGATAGTACCAATTGTGGAAGTATTTTTGTGATTACCTCGAGATCCTCGTTCTCCTAATCGAATGATCTATTTCTCCTTGAATCCTTCCCTGTTTCTTGTTCCACAAATCCTTCAATGCTTCCAAAGAAAATTTGATAGACTTTTAGTGTAGAAAATTGCATACCTTTGATGTGAGGGTCCTCCTCTATTCATAGAGATGAACTTCTATTTTATATGTTTCCTTCCTCGTCTCCTTTTATTTTTGGATCAAAATCTTGTGAGATTCCCTTTTTAAGAGCCATTCCCAATTTAATTTTTTAAATTCTGAAATCTCAGGAATTGCCCTTTCCATTTACGAAATCCTATTTCCCCGACCGTTGTCCGAGCCCCTTCCCTCAGTGACCGATCCGAGCAACTATACCGATTGAATCAAAAGAATATTCCCTAGTGAATTTATTATTCCTAATTGACTCATGTCATTTCCTCATAAGTCGATGAATTTATCTCTCCACAAGGATCATTTACTCTATTTTCTTCTTAGGCAAATCCTTGTGAGATTCTCGAATCCAGTGACCTCATCTCACATTGTTACAAGATCAAAAGTCCAACAATTTCTAGGCTATGTTATGACCTATTATCTCCTTTTCCACAACCTAGTACGTAACATGGAAGTTTGGCCATTTGCTGGACCTTAATTATAGACTTTACATCCTCTTCATCGTCTTTCGATAAGGTGTTATGGCTATTGACAAGACCCTTGCACTTAGCTGGGCTTTTTTCGTCTCTTGGACTTGAAGAGGATTAATTTGAAGCATTGACTTAATTATAACCTCTTCCCACCTCTCGACCAACCTCAAAAGCCACACTGAGTGAACCTTTAGGCACTAACTAACCTCTTCTGATCTCTCAATGGGTTCTGATGGGACAAACACCAGTTTGTGGCATAAAGTCTGAGATGTTGAATCCTCCAGATCTTTCCCACGCACCCACAAACGACTATGCTTTTCTTGATGCACAAACATATATACGATCACATCCATACAATTGATCTAATGAAAATAGAAGACGAGGCCAATATACACAATTTGTTGACAGATTTCATCACAAATCCCGACTATGTAATCAGGCGCAGGCACTAGCGAGCCACTCCACTATTACAATATTATTCTGATATATAGAAGTAGCCTCCATGACCATCCTTCCCTCCTTTACATGACAGCACCTTTATATAAAATTAATCCTAAAAGAAAGAAATCAATATATTCCCCAAATTAAGAAATTTTCCATACTAAATCAATAATTATACTGATATAAAAGCTCCCCAATCAATCAGGATATTTTTTAGTTCAGGACAAGATTCCATTTTTATAAAGATAAAATATAAGAAAAATGTTGAACTGACTGCTTGACACTGCACTAGACACTATGCTTGATGTCGTAGTATCTCCAGAACTATAGATTTCTCCTTAAATATCTATATCGAGGGAAAAAATCTAGAGCCCCCACGTGGAATACTCAATCGACTCCCTTGACGTGACAAATTCGGGAATCGTAGATCAGTACTCCTTGGGAAACACAGCTACACTTGCCCTTAAAAAAGTCCAGTTGTGTTTCCCTTGGAGTATAGATCTACGATTCCCGAACTTGTCACATCAGGATTATCGAATAAGTATGCCAAGTGGAGTAGTCATTTTATCACGATTCAAAAATCTATGCTTCTGGGGACATTGTCATGTCCACACAATGACTCGAGTGCCTACAATCACTCTAGAATGACTCAAATCTAATTTTCAATATTTGTTAGTTAATGTCATAGGATAAGTATTAAGTCTATCATGATCGAGATACACATTATTGGAGCCACATATCTAATACCAATTTTATCATATCTACGCTAGTGCTTGTGTAACCATGGTTCAGAGATTGTCTATATATATATAATGGATCTTGTTATCATGTTAAGGGCACATGTTAATACTTTTGGGAATGTGCATCCGAGGTATTTTGGTAAAAAAAATCTTTTTTTGAGGGTATTTTCAATACAAAATTCAATTTCTTAGGTATATTTATTGCACTTTTACATGTGTCCTTAGGGCACATGTTAATCAAATCCCTATCTATATATATATATATATATATATATAGATATATATGGGGGCGGTTCAAGGGCCATATGAGAAAACATATGAAAAAACTTTCATTTTTCAAAATAAGAGTTAGAGGTTTTGGATTGAGCTGATTTTTTGCAAGGATGGTCACTATGATGAAAAGATCATCCTCACAAAAAATCAGCTCAATCAGAAACTTCTAAACCCATCAAAAGTGATTTACAAATTAGTGATAAAAATTGGTAAAAAATCGACGGTCTACATTCTAAATCACTTTTAATGGGGTTAGAAGTTTCAGATTGGGCTGATTTTTTTTTTTTTTTTTGGATGATCTTCCCATCATAGAGATCATTCTCACAAAAAATCAGCTCAATCCAAAATTTCTAACTCATATTTTAAAATTTTATTAAAAACAAAAGTTTTTACATATGTTTTCTCATATATATGGCCCTTGAACCTGACCCTATATATATGGGAAATATTCAACAACAAACATTTTGGCAAAACATCTTTCAAAACACCGTAGAGATCATCCTCACCAAAAATCAGCCCATTCCAAAACCTCTAATCCCATCAAAAATGGTTTACAAAAAATGGACGGTCTACGATATTTCAACTTCTAAAATGGGGCTAGAAGTTTTGGAATGGGCTGATTTTTGGTGAGGATGATCTCCTCACTGTAGAGATCATCCTCACCAAAAATCAGCCCATTCCAAAACCTCTAACCCATATTTTGAAAAATGTTTTGCAAAAATATTTGTCAAAATGTTTGTTATTGATACATAGGGTCCCGTTCAGCAACAAACATTTTGACAAACATTTTGGCAAAACATTTTTCAAAATATGGGTTAGAGGTTTTGGAATGGACTGATTTTTGGTGAGGATAATCTCTATAGTGAGGAGATCATCCTCACCAAAAATCAGCCCATTCCAAAACTTCTAGCCCCATTTTAGAAGTTGAAATATCATGGACCGTCCATTTTTTGTAAACCATTTTTGATGGGGTTAGAGGTTTTGGAATGGGCTGATTTTTGGTGAGGATGATCTCTTCACTGTAAAGATCATCCTCACCAACAATCTGCCCATTCCAAAACTTCTAACTCATGTTTTGCCAAAATGTTTGTTGCTAAACATTTCCCATATATATATGGGTAGTGTTCAATGGCCAACTTTTTGGCAAAACATTTTTCAAAACATGAGTTAGAAGTTTTGGAATGGGCTAATTTTTGGTGAGGATGATCTCTACAGTGAGGAGATCATCCTCATAAAAAATCAGC
Organism: Akebia trifoliata; assembly: GCF_017979445.1. Classification (NCBI taxonomy): domain Eukaryota; kingdom Viridiplantae; phylum Streptophyta; class Magnoliopsida; order Ranunculales; family Lardizabalaceae; genus Akebia; species Akebia trifoliata. Next base: position 17,507,469 of record NC_141381.1, on the reverse strand, counting down.
TCATTCCAAAACTTCTAACCCATGTTTATAAGTTGAAACATCGTGGACTGTCAATTTTTTGTAAACTGTTTTTTATTGGGTTAGAAGTTTTGGAATGGGCTGATTTTTGGTGATGATGATCTCCTCACCAAAAATCAGCCCATTCCAAAACTTCTAACTTATGTTTTGAAAAATGTTTTGCCAAAAAGTTTGCCATTGAACATAACCCTATATATATATAATAAAACATAGCTGAGTTGGTATAGTTGTCAGACATAAAATTTTGTGTGGGACCCACATTAATCACTTTATTACTTTGTCCCTTTATTTCCTCAACTTTATTTTCATTTCTCTAATTTTATTATATTTTCTCATTTTCTGATTTTAACCTATTTTATCTTTTACTCTTTTAACTTCAAAATTCTTTAATAATACCCTACCAACTTTATTTCTTTCACTTTTATGTCATAAACACTCCCATTAAGCTATAGTTCTTTTTTTAACGATAAGGATAGGAGGTAGCATCCGAACAAAACAAAAAGGAAGAGGAAACATAGTCTCATTTTTTTTTTGCTTTACTTGTTCTAGGTATACTCTTTACCTTTCCCACCTACAAAAAAATAGGAGGGATATCTCTAGACACCCAACTAGATAAGTATTATCATGATCTAGACTATTATCTCTTTTAAAAGCATTTGGAAGCACAAAGATTCAAACTTTCCCAACACCTTCCTACCATTTTGATCCAGTAAGATATTTCAACAAAGCAACATCATCTCCACATCATTGATCCAGGTATTCTCTTTTACTTGTTGATTAATAAGCCATGAAAAAAACCCAGAGTCGAGATCATCTGAACCCTTTGAAGGGAAGATGATTTGCGAGAAGAAGAAACAAAAAAATAAGGACCGAAAATATCTTGAAACCCATTTAACGCAGTTGGGTTTGAATAGCTAAAACTTGAAGGGGATAATGGATTTTTAGGTCCAACATGACCCAACAGACAAGATTTATCCCATAATGATATGGAAAATCTCTCCCATATCATTCGATGAAAGGGGGACGAATATCTTGCACCATGAACACCAGGTGAAGAATCCTTCACCGGGGAAGAAGACCAAACATGCAACCACCGAAGACAGAGGCATTGAAAGTGAGAAAAAAAAATTATTTAATCAATAAGAAGAATGAATAATAATGAAAGGTTTTCCTTTTTTAGAAAAAACATGGGTCCATGCTATTCAACAATTCCAACGATCAATCATTGGTAGGTTGTTTGATTGGCAAGCATTGGAAAGGGAGAGTGTTGAACAAGTGCTCCTCCTAGTAGTAACTAGATAAAATTGGATCTCTCATCGATGGTTCTCTTCTTGAGAGCTATCTAATAGAGACTATAACATCACTGAGATGTGTTTCTTCCTGCCTCAAAGTACCCACTTTATTTCTTTTACACTTCAACCCCCATGATTTTACTATATTTCTTGTTTTACCTCTTTAAGTAACTTTATTATTTTTTATCTTTTACCATTTTGACTTTAAAAATTTTCAAAAATACCTCAAACCCAATTAGGCTTGACCCAAACTCACTAATTTCGTGTCTTTTCCGAGTCGTGCTCGCGGGTCATGTTAAAATTGCCACCACCTACTCCAACTTTATGTTTTTCGCTTTTACCCCCTTAACCTCAAAGAGGGTGTTCATGTTGTAGGCACGGATGAGCTTTAGTATATATATATATATATATATAGGACAACATTTTGTAGATAAATTATAGACCACGTTCTAGACAAAGGTTTTTTTCTTATGACTTAAAAGTTATAGAATTTGCTGATTTTTGTATGTGGAGATGATCTCTATGGTGAGTAGATCATCCTCACAAAAAATCAGCCCATTCCGAAACTTCTAACCCCATGAAAAAAAATTACAAGTTACAAGCTAACGGTAAAAAATTGACTGTCCACAATTTTTTAACTTGTAAACTAGGATTAAAAATTTCAGAATAAGTTGATTTTTTGTGAGGATGATTTCCTCACCATGGAGATCATCCTCACAAAAAATTAGCCCATTCTGAAACTTTTAACCCATACAGGACAAAATGCTTTGTCTCAAATTAGTCTCTTGAACCCAACCCTATATATATTAAGAGAGAGAGAGAGAGAGAGAGAGAGAGAGATGGGGTTATATGGACTGAAAGACCATCCATCTCTATGGATCACATGTAAACGTGGTGCCCAAATACACCATTAGGTGCCACATGTATGTAGAGCATAAAATTTATGAACTCTTATAATTGAAAAAAGAGATTTTTTTCACCGTTGAATTAAATGTTAAATCTAGGAGTTCAACAAGTGTCAATGTCTAAACTCGAGATCCAACACCAAAAAATGCTCTTTTTTAGGGATTATTATTTCATGTCGAATTTTGACAGCAAACAAGATCTTTAGTTGTCATTTGGGCCAATACGGTAGTTCACGTGGCCCAAATGTACACCGCAGTCCATCTTCTACAAGATTCCTTGTGATCCAAGCAACCTTTTCCCATGTATATATGATCTCATTCAGGAGCCAACACCTTTGTCCTATGGGTTAAAATTTTGAATTTGGTTGATTTTGTGTTACGATAATCTCTAGGGTGCGGAGATCATCCTCACAAAAAATCAGCTCAGTCTTAAACTTCTAACTCTGTCAGAAGTGATTTTAAAATGTGGATCATCAATCTTTTACCACTTTTGATGGGAGTTAGAAGTTTCATATTAGGCTGATTTTTTGTGAGGTTGCTGTCCTCAATGAATGGATCATCCTCGCAAAAAATAAGTCTAATCCAAAACATTTAAGCCGTATAGGACAAATTTTGACTCCTAACATTGGTTGTCAAACACTCTCAACGATGGGTTTATATGGACCAAAGGACCATCTATCTCTATAGACGGTGTCAATGTGGTGCCCAAACACACCATCGGTTGTCACATGTATGTAGAGAATAAGATTTTATGAACTTCCAAAAATATAGAATAGAAAAAAGAGAAATTTCTCCATTGGATTTAAATTTTAAATTTGGGAATCCATTGGCTGTGCATTTTTCAAATCATAGATCTAGCTAAAGAAAAATTAATTTTTTTCTGATTTATTTTCTATACCCAATCTAAGCCTCAAACAAGACGGCTGAGTTGTCATTTGGACTAACAGGTATTCCACGTGACCCAAATTTGGCCCTCAATACACACTCTACATGGTCCCTTAGTCCATACAACCTTTTACCATCTATACATTTTAAAAATTAGTTATTACTCTTTTATTTTCTAGTTACAAACTAAGAGAAGTCTTTGCTACAGATACGAATTAGCTTCGGTGGTAAAGTCTTTAGGGGGATGATACCAGAAACTTGGATTCAAATCCTACTAGCACCAAATTATTGAACTTGTTAAAAACAAGCTTACCAATAAATAAAAAAAGAAAGAAGTCTTTACCTCATTTTACACTCTAAAGATTTGAGTGATTCTCCTTTATGAATTTACAATCCAATCCGTGACAACGATACCTTAATGTATTTAGCATCGAAATTAGACAACTTAAAATTTAAAACACCAATAATTTTGGAGGTTCCTAGATTTTTGACATTCCTATCAAACATATAGATGTTTCAAAAGAGCCTGATTTCCATTGGAAGAATCACTATAAATTAAGATTTGTTTCAGTTTCCAGATAGATAGTTTTGGATTGAAGAAATCTATAATTTATGAGTCCCATCCTTAGCCTAACCACGTAATTCTTGTTTTTCTTTTTTCTTGATTGTCTCCAAAGAAATTAGCCTAAATTTCATTGGAAGAGTCTTTAAATTATAGAGTCGTTTGGCTTTCAGGAGAGTTAATTTCAGATTGAGAAACTTACAATTTTATTACATCAGTAGATCGAAGGATTCATACACACAAAAGTAATAGTGATTAATTAGAAAGGTAAATTACCATTTTGTGAGTTGGATATGACTAAATTCTGATTTCAGATAACCGTTCAATCTAGTTCCCAAAACATGAAGTACAAGATCTAAGGCTTTACAAAGTGACAATCACTGGTTTATTTAAATGGCCAACCTGTGAGATCGTCACTTGAAAAAGTTGCACACTCTGGCACTTCATGTTTTGGGAATTAAAATGAATAATGAGCTGCAATTTGAATCGGAATTTTGTCAAAAGTTGATCACATTTCTGAAAATTTCTCTAATTAGAACAATAGATAATCTCACAACGAAGGCACTAATTATGAGCAAAGAACATAGTAGAAACATTACCTTGTTTTCATGGTTTGTGTCGTTAGAAACAGGTGTAGAAGTTGGATTTTGTAATGGCAATATGTGAACCCGACGATCTACAATCACAACATCCTATAGACGTGGGTGGAGTTACAATGAGTGAGAATTTTAACTTGGACAATTTGCAATTAAAACAGCCTTATTACTTTATTGAAATTAAACCAACCAAAATATGAAAAACAACATAAACACTATTCTTATGATATATTTATGATTTTATTATTATTATTATTTTAAAAATCAAAACAATCTGAACTTAGAGGAATGCCATAATTTTCCGCTACATGCATGATGACACATAATGTGTTTGAAAAAATTGAGTTTGATACTGAGTAATTTGTGAATATTTGAGAGGCCTCCTTATATGTTCAAATTGATGGCTCGCCCCTTAACTTCGATCATCTGTGATGGATTAATGAAAATTGGCCTAAGCACATTTAGGTGCACTGAACATAGACTCTGGGTGCAGATAGCCTGGGATCTTGAATCAAGTTGATGGCATGTCCCTTGACTTATGTCATCTGTTAAAGACTAATGAAAAATGACTGAAACCTCAGTTTTTTTCTTCTCAAAAACTATAATCAAATTTTGATGGCATGCCTCTTTCACTTCGATCATTTACTAGGACTAATAAAAAACGACCAGACCAGATAACTTCACCTATTGAATAAGATGATGATGATGATGGTGACGATGATGATAATAAATCATGATGGAAGATGAAGACAATGATAAGGGCATTGAAGTTTATTTTTCATTGATTTAATAGAGAAGACAAAATCAAAGGTGTTTATAAGTTATTTTCTATAACAGATGACCAAAGTCAAGAATATGGCACCGGTTTAAAAATACAAAGAGGTCTCTCAAATATTAACAAAAATACAGGGTGAAACGCCTATCCACTTTTTTCTCTCAGGCTACTTGTTTTTGGTTTTTTTTTTTTTTAAAAAAAAAAATATTGAGTATATTCCAATTTTCATAAAATTATATTTTTAGGGAAAAAAAATAAAGTAATTGGTGAATTCGTTAATTTAAGAAGCAATAAATTCACTGTTTTTTTTTTTAATATATATAATAATAATTTAAAAGTGGTAAAATAAAACCCTATCTTAATCAGGACAAAGATGTATCCAGTTGGAGTGTGAAGCAATTAAAACATTTTCATAAAGAATTAAAAGTTATTTACGAAAATGTATAAAGATCCACTTTTACTATAATAATAAATAAATAATCATATAGTTGTGTAATTTTTACAAAGTTCTTACACGTTTTCATGAGACGCCCTTAATTATAAACTTCTTATTGATCAATTTAACGATCATGAACCACATTAATTAAGGACGCCACTTTAGAAGGAACTTCAGCCTTCAAAATATTATGAGCTTATAAGAATGATCATCAAAACTCACCTTTAATTATGACCAATCCTTAGGTGAAAAGCTAAATCTCTCCAACAATCTTTCTCAAAACTCTAATTATTTAGGATTTTAATCATAGTTTTTAACAAAAAGAAAGGTTTGAAATTTTATATTAATTAAAGACCTGAAATGGGTCTGCTAATACTGACCTTGAAATATCACTTCTATATAACTTACATTCAGGAGAAGTGCAGTTTGCACTGCATAAGGTTGCTTGAAGGTCACAAAAGCAGATTGTGATTGGTCGTCTTTCCTGCCAATTTCCACAAAATCAAAACCATCAAATACATATAGAAGCAATCGAAATTCAAAAAAAACAAAAAACAATAAAAAGGTATTGGGTTTTAATACCTCTCCAGTAAGATCTTGTCAACAGGGCCACAATAGGAGAAGAAGGTATTGAGATCAGTAAGGGTCACCTTGGGGGACAGGTGAAGCACCTGTATGGTTAGAGCCAATGTAGACATAAGAGGCTAAAACTTCTACTTACTTTACTTTATTTCTGTGTAGAATTAAGTTGAAGAAACCATTATAATGTTTAAATAAAAAAGAGACTCAGAATCTCCATGACAAGGAATTTTGAGAATAAATTAAAGATAAGGGAAAGGGGAGGGGGGAATAAAGGAGTTATTGAATTTATTCTCATCTTACTTTTCATATCTGTATACTTATCTGATCCTTCGTACAATGTTTGATGTGAGAGAGTTGTGTGGGATAGTTACCAACCGTCGCGTGTTTTGTGTCTGGAAAACCAAACCCACACGAGTTGTCTACTCGCCAATTCTCAAAATGTTGTCTTTTTTTCTAGTTGAACTGTCATTGTCAATGTGAAAACAGAAAAATTCGACGGTCTTGGCCCGTTAAATACGGTTAAAATCAGTCAGGATGTTTTAATTTGATAAGTGGGGGTAAAGTGCTAATGATGGTCAACCTATAATCTTGAATTACTTGAAGCCAAAGTTGGTTTTGTCACTACAAATGATGATTAGCCAATAATCTCATTGATAAAGTTATTAACGTATGGGATAAATCTTGTTTAACCTATTCAATCACATCTTTAATCCACTCATCTTCAATGTGTTGTATAATACCCTTGATTTTCTACCCCAAAGCCATGAATTTTACTCTTGATGTTTGAATTTGAAAAGAGATATATAAAAATTAAAAATAAAAACAAAAAAGGTTGAAGATTTTATCGTAAATTTTTTTGTTTATCTTCAAGTTGTTAATCTCCATGGTAAATAATTTTTTAACCTATCGATCTCATCTTAAACCTATAATCTTCAATGTCTTGAAAAAGTGTGATTTATCTAAAAATATCATGTACTTCTCTAAAACTCACATCTTGTTGTTAATGTTGATAGTTGAAGAGGAAAGACATTCATGGAGGTATAATGAAAGGCTTTAAAGTAGAGATTGAAGATTGAGTTAGGTTAAAACATCTTCAATATCATGTAGAAACCTTGGTTTTTCTACCTAAAAAATATCTTGTACGTATTATTATATATATTTGAAGATTGAAAAGGAAAGACATTCAAAGCAATAAAAATGAAGGTAAAAGAAATTAAAATTTTAAATAAAAATAAAATCTTATCATAAAGTTGAAGATGACTAGTTTTGAGGATATAAGGAAAGGTTTTTTAGTAGAGGTTTAATATGAGGAGGTTAAACCTATGGTCGTCAATGTCTCATAGAAACTCTTTATTTTGCTACATACAAAAAACAATCTTATTCTTGAGAACTGATCAATAAGTGGATGAAAATACATATCATGCTATTGGAGATAACTAGTTTTGGGATTAAGAACAAGAGTTCTTGAGACTAAATAGAAGTTGAGGTCTTTTAAGACATTTTTCATTGACACAAGTTGGAGAAAATCCAATTCAAGATATGCATATACAATCAATTTGAAAAACATACGTATCCCTACATGATTCATAAGAATTATTTTTTGAAGCGACCAATTCGCTTCAAACTGTCAATTGAAAGTTTTGGAGGAACTTTTTCCTTCACATGACACATGTTTGCTCCATGTTTTGGTGAATTTTTCAAATACCCTATACTTTCACACTGGTGACATACCGTTGACCTCAATCTTCAATTATCAAATAAAGAAAAAATTACCTTGAAACATTTGATTTTTCTTCCCTAAATCAATCATCTTGAACCTCTAGGATATAATGAAGATGATGACAAGAATGATAGTGCTGAGATGATGGTTGTGATAATTGTTCAATAATGTGGATAAAGTCTTTAATAAATATTTGATGATAACAATTACAAAGACTCCAAAGTCCCACTAAACTCATAAAGTAGTTGTGTATACTTTGTTATGTTCAGACAAAATGAGGAAAGGTATTACAATGATGAATTATGCATGAGTATTCAACCGCTTTCAATGGTAGCTTGTATAGTGGGGAGGAGAAAAGTATCTCTTCGATCACAACCACTCTATCAAGGTGGTTACTACTTGTCGTCGTGGTTCAAGGTAAGGTTGTACTATTGCTTATGTCACTAGCCTGAAATCGATAGTGTTGTCAGCTTCTATAACATGTTAGTCATCCACCCTATAGCCAAAGGGTCTGATGTTTTCCCTTTATAGATGACTATGAGGGGACCATATTTGAGGTGTCAGAACGTACTCTTCTTTTGTATTCCAATGGTTAGACCTATGATACCATGTGGCACCCTCAAAAGTGACACATACGTGCTTGTAGACATCCATTTTGTGCCCACCTGATTCGACAACACATCACCTGATTGTTGTGAATCCTTAAAGATGAGCGCAAAATATATGCAAAAAGTCGATAACTTGTAATAGGTCACCCTTCAATTTTATCAATTCTAATCAAATTCTTTTCTAGTCATTCCTCATTCTCTCTCTTTTTTGCAGGTTCAACTTAGAAATTACACACGTTTAAAATCACCGCCATTTTATCCTTAGCGAGTACATACGCCTAGGATTGCTCCACATTTTAATAATCTAAAAACCTCACAATGCTAGAAAAATTAGACATCAAAACCAACAAATAATCACACCATGACAAAATGAAATTCTAGTCGATTTTTACATAAATTAACAAAATAATTAAAATACCCCTGCGGGTTGACAATTACTTAGAAAACACGATTCACTAGGAAAATATAATTCCGAAAAAAAATAAACCTTTTGACAATATTCTCACACATCGATAAAATTTAGAGACCCCGACCTTTTAAGGAAACAAAATTTTACATAAAATTGATAATGAAAAACTGATCACATGAAATAATAAATTTTCTATGTAGAACAATACCCCTCGAGTCACATGAAATAACGAGAGAGAGAATCCTTCTTTGACTCAATTTCATTGCTTATAAAAGTTGCCCTTTCCCCACGTCTTACATCCATCGAAATTCTAAAGCAAAAAAAGAAGAAAAAAAAGAAAGAGAATAAAAGAAAAAAGAAGATAGAAGAACACAACTCTTACTTTCTTCCTCACGCCTCCATCGTTCTCATTCACCCTAGCGCCATTAACTTCCTTATTCATGCCTCTATCACCATTAACATGCATCAACACAAACCTTTCTTTATCTCTCTCAATCACTTCCACCTTTTTTTTTCTTCTCACAGACCACTCATGACTGCATACCTTTGATCTTCTTCAAACCACATACTCCATTAACACCCTCCACTTCTCTCTTCTTTTTTCATCCCCACAATCTCACCTCGACACTAAAACAACCCTCTCTCATACACACCCATAGTGTATATCATATTTAAGTTTGGGAGTGTATGGGTTATATTTCTACCTATTTTCTTTTGTTTTATTTTCTATTCCAAAAATCATAAAAGTTTGAAAATTTTGAAAAAATTTTAATAGCAACTTTGTTGTATTTTATCAAGATCTTAGCTTGTATCTTTAAGTACTTAGTTAAAAATATAAAATCAATCTTTTATTGGAAACTTTGTTCTAGAGTCCTTATTAGTGTTTCTCTTAGGCCAAAATTAGACCAAAGTTACATTTCATTTGTAATACTTCTAATAAGGTTATCAAGAGTTTAAGTTGAATTAAGTGAGTTTTTTACCTGATTTCTACTTAGAATTTAAAAAAAAACTAGGTTTGTTGAACTTTGACTTTCTTATTTATTTGTAGTACTTCTAATAGAATTAGATTGAATATGTCTTGAACAACAACCATTGAATTAAACTGAGTACCTTGAAAATGACTACCTACTTTTCTTTAAAAAAGACTAAAAATGGAATACAAAATAAGAAGAAAAACAAAATAGCAAGAAAAGAAAATGACCCCTCGAAGCGAGAAATAAATAAATATTCAAAGTTTAACAATTTAGAATTTTAGTAGGGTGAAAATCGTTAAGTATAAAAATGTGAGTACATTGGAATATCACAGATAAACCCTCTTACATGTATTAAAGTGAACATCCACACTTCTCATAATCCCAGACATGATGCTAAGTTTTGAATTAAACCTCAAGTTAACCAAACTATTCTTGACTAAATTGAATGTTTGTTCGAACTTATTCTAGGAAATCGAATTTCTAAAATTTCTAAGTTAAAAAATACTATTTCTTATAGGTCAATTTAAATCTAAGTTTTGTTATAGAGAAATAAGAATTGGAACTCTATACCAAATATTACTTCCAAATGACTGACAAACAATAATTGACTTGTATTTTTTAATATAAATTTTGATTTTGACAATTTTTACTTCAAAGTTGTTTTGAATTTTGTGGGTATATTCTCTGCAAACCTTCATGAGTCAAACTCATCCATTAGAGGCAACCTAGTTAAATACACGACTAGTAACTTTATAACATTTATAATAAAATTAGTAGTCTAATTAAATAATTATAAAGAAATATCTTAAAGTAAATGTAGTTGAACTAAAATTAAGATAAAATTAAAAAGAATTTATGTTTTTAATTTTTTTTCTTTTATCTCTACATGAACGAACTTCTATTCATTTTTCACTTTTTTATATTAGGATTACCCAAATCGTTAAAGGAGTACTGAACCACAAATTGATTTGATCCAAACAAGTTTGCGGTACAATTCGCTATGGGTACATGAAACCTAGCGAACCAAATAAATTACTTTTTTTATATACAAAATTTCTTTTCACACCTCTCCACATGTTGATATATTAAGATATGCCCTAAAATTTTAAATTAATAGAATACTCTATGACTTTGGTTTTTATTAGTAAATTAATGAAAAAATGACCAAATACCTTCATCTTTTTAGTTATTCATCACTTCATCCTTCAAATGCCCTCATCTCTGTCCAACCTTAAAAATTGGGTTCTTCCTTTTAAAGTGGCAAACCACGAACTACGAACCCAAATTCGAACTAGGCCAACCAACGAATCAAGTAACATAGTTTTATACAATTTCAATGACAAATAAATGGTTTATACTGTAATTTTTTATGACTTTATTCACAAAAGTTTGATTTGCTCAAAGAATTTATTGTTGATCTTAACTTTTCCTTGAAAATTTACAAGTTAAATTATTACATTAATAATACAAATTCTGTTACATGGATATTTATATTTTTTTCATTAAAAAAATAGGGAAAATTACTTAAAGGACCCTTGCGAAAGGGCATCTTTCTAAATAGTTCCTAAGTTTTCAATGGTTGCTTAACATGACATTTAATAAACTTTTTCTTTCTAAATGGTCTCTGGTCCTCATCTCCCACATTTCTCATGATTGAATGCTCAAATCGTTTGAACTCATTGTTTTTATCTAAATATTGGATTTTTGACATTTCATTTGAGTTTTGGAGACTCCATTCCTTCAAAAAAGATTTAAAAAAGAAGAAGAAGCTATTTTCAAATATTTTGAAAATGTATGTAAAAAAATGAGATTTTTTTTTTTTTCAATTTTTTTCTTCTTTTTTGGATGAAGATCGACCAAGAATGGTTCTTTTGGGTTGAAATCATCTAAACTAATATTTAGCTCAAGTTTTTAGTCGATCTTTCCATTATTTAAGTAAAAAAAAAATTCGAAAATTGAAAATGGGTGGGTTTTACTAGTGTCGAGTTCACCACTTTTTATTTAATAAGTGGTGAACTAAATAGTAAAAAGTGGTGAACTCGATAGTAAATAGTGTTGAGCTCGATAGTAAATTTTTTGAACTCGACACTAAATTAAAAAAGGATCGAGTTCGACAATAAAATTTGTGAATTTGATGGTATAAGGAACTATTTAAAAAGAAAAAGTTTACTAAATATCCTGTAAGCAGCCATGCAAAACTTAGGGACTATTTAGAAAGAAACCTTCCACAAGGGTTGTTTAAGAAATTTTTTCAAAAAAATATTATCTAAGTAGGTACTTGACTGGTACTCGATGGGTGTCAGATATTTTTAGGGTTAATTCTGAGTCCAAGGATATCATACTTCGAAATCAAAATTGACAAGAATCATAATCGAGATTTAATTTAGTTTTCAATTCAAGGTATATTATTTAAATATAAACATATTCATCCCGCGCGCACACATGTACAATGTACATTTTAATGTTAGTTTAGCAATATCCTTTGAAAAAAAAAAAAAAAATTCGTGCTGGGGGCAACACAAAGGTGACAAAAACTCGTGTGTCGTGGACATTTCCGTAGATGCTTTTCCGTGAGTTAGGAGTAAAAAGCATGTACGGTTATGTGCGCGCACTCATTCCAGCAATTAAAAAATAAATCCATCCGGACCAATTTGACTCGCCCAACACCAAAAGGATCGTCCGCGTCAACTAGGCCTTTGGGGGACGAGAAACTGGGTTTGAAAATTGAAAACCATGATTATAAAACCTATTAGTCTCATTTCCCGCGTTTCAATTCGAAGAGTCAATCCTCTCAAATGGAAACTTCGACAGACCAGGAAGATCTCTCCATTTCTGAGAACCTAGACGAGAACGGATTTCCTTCTCTTCCATTCTCCTCTGAAATTGAAGAAGGAGATGAAGATGGACGGATCGGATTCATCGAAGAGAGCTTCGCTTCGGATTTTTATCGCAGCGGAACAGATTGGTCGAGCTTGTTGGGTAGAAAGAATTCGGATAAATTGGGATCTTCAGAGCCGAAACTTAAACAAACAGACCTTTTCCAGATGTGGGGATTTAAGAAACCCAATGATTCCATCTTGAATTCTAGGGTTTCATCTTTGCCTGCTTCCAAGGTGGAGAGGAAAACGAAGCGACCAATGTCCAATAGTATGAAATCCAAAGTTCCTATCTTGGGGATGAAGAGCAGTGGAGCTCGAGATAATCAGCGCCGTGTTTGCCCATTTTACAAGAAAATTCCTGGTGAGTTTTCTTTCAGAGGGATTTTTTTATTGTTATTGTTATTTTGACTTTCAACCTGTTTTCAGTTCTAAATTTAAATATTGTATGAAAATACATCTAGAATTCGTTGTGAAGGTATTCGTTCTATCCAAAACATTCAATTTTTTAATGGGTAGAGTGGAATTTTGAAGAATTTGATCATATTGTTTAGGATCAATGTCATTTATGTAAATTAGTGGCAGATTTTATGCATTACTGATTGAAGGAGGAAACTTTTAGAAGTATTCAATTATCAAGCTTTAAGAGAATCACTTGTTTTCACGAGATTCCCCATTTTAAGAAATGCTGAAATTTGTTCCTAAAGGAGATGCTTTGTTGATTCAGTGAATAATTAATAAAATAGAGTACTAAGTAGGTCCATGGTAGTAGTGTATCAGATGTTTTCATAATATTATGTTTAGATGAAGTTTTTACCAATTTAATAGAGTTAAGAGTGGTGGAACATGATTTGTATGACCAGTTGTCACACATTCCTCGAGATATTATATTGTCAGTAGATGTCTTCTTCTTTGGTGAGACCTTCAAGTTCGGCTCTACTTCTCCGGTGGGTTATCCTCTTTGCCAATGAAGTTACTCCACTAGGAAACCAATGTGGAGCTTTCCAAAGAAACTCAAACGAGCAAGATAGTCAGGGAAGATGAAATTGAGGATGGAAGAAAGTTGCATTGCAGTTTTGGAGGATTTTCATATGGGCTTTCTGTTTCTAGGTTTAGAGAATGTGCCAAATATCCCTTTGTCCTAGTTTTCTCTTCTTTTATATAGAGTTGTAATAAGGCTTGGAAAAGTAGGATTGTTTACCGCCCGACAGTTGAATAGAAGTTTGACGCTCTAATGGTTTCGCAGGAATGGTTGTCTCCTTGGACAAACCAAAGTAGCTCATTGGAAAGCTGAGGATATACCTTGGTTAGTTGAAGAAATACCTCGGATAGTCGAGGTGCTTTCCTTGGAAAATTTTGCTAGGACCTTAGCCAACGGGATGAGTTGAGGTGTTGGGCTACTATAAGCGGACTTTGGTCTGGATGGAGCTGAAGCGCTCTATGGGGGTCTTGACATGGGTCTCTAGGCAAGTATGTATGCTGGTTTGAGAGTGCTGAAATTCACCCCACAGTTGGGATAAAGCATTGCTGATTGATATGTATAACTTTGAATAGCTAGGAATAGAAAACAATAGAGAAGTTTGTAAATAGAAAGAAGGGGCGATTGAGACTGATCTGATATTGATATAGATTTTCTTTTGTCAAATTGTGATGTCCATTTTATATTACCTTTATCATCAAAAGAGATTTTTGTGCTTGGTAGCCCATTTTATACTATAAAAGAGGAAATTTTTTTGGCTATCTTTGGTTAGGATGTTCTTTACATTTCACTGCACTGGAGAGACTGAATTGATGGGTAAGCAAAATGCTTTAGTGGAAGTGTTTCCCACAAAGCAAGAAATATATATGATATTGTTAATTTTTAATGGGTGACCCCCAACCCATTGTGAGATTATCTTTAGGAATTATTGGTACAGAGTTTTTTTAAATGTAATTTGGCTTGCACATATTCAAATAACCAGGATAAGCTTTTACAATTAACATTATCCTTAATAGAGCCTGGGTGAATTGGTGGAAAATATGTTAAAATATTTCCGAAGAATGCAGGAAGAGGAGGCTCTTTAAAATTTAATTACCAAGGATCTGGATGGTTGGAAAAAAAATCCAGAAAACAACTTATTTTAAGAACAAGGTAAGGAATGCCATTTCAATCTAAAATGTATTGGATAAGTTCTAGGCTAACGATTTGTACAAGTGGGAACAACGATGAAGCTGACTTGATTTAGTGACCATGGAATTTGAAGTAAGTTGTTTGGTTGACATGTGGTAGATAAGGCCATAAGGGTGCTGCAATCACCTTCGGAGTCTCCTTGTTTGTAGACACGGAGCACACCTCCTATGTCATGTTAAGATATTGAAGGAAAACATAATTAAGAACAAGTATATTATATTAATAGAAAGCTGAATAGTCCTTGTAGATTAAAACTTGGTGCAGGAGACACTTTTTGATTGAATTTTTATTTTTAATTTATTGATGAGGGGAAATTACAGTAAAAAGGTAGATTGAGATGACCTACTACAAAGAAGAAAAAACAGAGAATAACAAAGGAGAACAAAGCTAGGGGGTTTGCAGGTTATAGACCCTCTCCCACCTAACAAAGAAGTCCTCAAAGAACACCCTTTTAAACTCTTTAAAAATCTTACACCAAAAGACAGGAGCCCAAGAATCGACAACAACAACTCATGGCTTGACTGCATCTTCCCTTAAAAAACCCTAGCATTTCTTTCCAACCAATGTCCCATGTAACAACAAAAGGAGTTAAACTCCATAGAAGCCTCTTGGGGGAGTTGAAGGTGGACCTCAATTGGAGCCACTCCCCGAATAAAACTCTCACAGAGCCCGACAAACAACATTCCACCCCAAACAAGCAAAAAAGTGCACCCACACCTTGAACGCCAGAGGACAGTGCATGAGAAGGTGGTTGGTCGTTTCCTCATCTTGCAAACACATACCGCATCCGTTTGGACCACAAAACCCTCTTCTTCTTAACTGATCTAACATTAGAATCCTTTCCTTCACAGCTGTCCACACAAAGAAGGCCACCTTAGACGACACTCTTGGTCCCCACACAGTTACAAGGGGGAATGTGGGGTCCCCAGTCCTATTTAAGTCATTGTAAATCTCTCTCACGGAAAAGATCCCTTTGCTATTGGTGGCCCAGACTCTTTAGTACTCCCCAATTGAACGTTTTGCCTCGTTGCCAATACATTCCAACAACTCTGACACCTCCGGTATGTCCCAATCGTTCAAGGCTTTCTAAAACACAAGTCCTAACTAGTGCCTCCAATGTTGACCCCACGAAAGCTAGCCATCGAAAGATTCCTTATTCTTGATATTGTGTAAAGCAAGAACCTCTCCTTCAAAGGAACCCATCCGCACCTGTGTCCTCTCAAAATCTAACTTTATCGCCCTTCCAACTTTAAAGGAGAACTTTTTTTTTAATTGAGGAAGGATCTTAAGAATGCTTTTCAAACTTTGCACCCATACGAGTTTTTAGCCTCCCTGTATCCCACCCAAAGGAATCCTCCCAAATTTAACCTCAATCACCTTACGCCACAACCTCTCCACTCTGAACATCCAAAGCCACTTCCCTAACAAGGCACCATTAAAGGTTCCTAATTTTCTAAACTTGAGGCCCCTCAAGCTTTTGATCGTACAAACATTTTTCCATATGATCAAATGAATTTTACTTTTTTCCTTCCCTATAGTGCCATAAGAAATCTTTGAAGAGTTTATCCAACTTCAACTCTACACTCCTAGGGATCGAGAAGAAGGACAAATAGTAAATTGGGATACTGAACAACATACTTTTAATCAAAGTTTTCTTATTGCCTTTGGACAAATACCTCGCTTTCTAGGAACCCAATCTTCTTGACATCCTCTCAATCACCGGATCCCAAATACTTGTGCGCTTATAAGATGCATCCAAGGGTAAACCCAAGTAGGACGATGGTAGAAGACTTATTGAACAACCCAATGAAGTTGTGAGAAACTCCACATTTGAGACTAAACCAACAAGAAAAACTTTACTCTTGCGAAGATTTATCGGTACCCCTGAAATTACTTCAAGACAACCAAGCAACCCTCCAAGAAATCTAACTTGATTGATATCGTCGTCCAAGAAGATCAACATGTCATCTGCAAATTGTAGCTGAGTAACCAATGGACCTCTCTCACTAGACTGAAAACCACCCATGTCACCATTCTCCACTGCTTTGCCTATCATTCTCCCAAAGCTTCAACCACTACCAAGAAAAGAAAATGGGAGAGAGGATCACCCTGACGTAGGCCCCGAGAACTCTTGAAGAAGCCTTCTGGGGAACCGTTAACTAGGACAAAAAAGAGGAAGAGGAGACACTTCAAAACCCAATAAATCCACTTGTGACCGAACCCCATACACCCCAAAAGGTACCTCAAGACTAATGTGACCATAAGCTTTTTCCAAATCTATCTTGCATACTAATCCCGACACTCCCGCTTTTACCGTCAAATCTAAGCACTTGATGGTGAATGAAATAAGATGAGCTTCTTTGTACACGAAATCACCTCTATTTGCTTTAATTACACAATGAATGTGAGACTAAACTTCTGTACACTTAAAAAAATGCTAACCATTGGTGTTAGTTTAGAGTTGTATGTATGTGACCCAATCTAAATGAGACCCTATTATGATTGCAGGGACACCCTTCACCGTAGATGCATTCCGCTATGGTCTTATTGAAGGATGCTCAGCATATTTCCTTAGCCACTTTCACTATGATCACTACGGTGGTTTGAGCAAAGGATGGTCTCATGGTCCAATCTATTGCACCCCTCTAACAGCTCGCCTAGTGAGAATGTGTCTCTACGTAAATCCATCGTAAGGACCCTACCTTTGATGCTTCATTCCTCTAAGCATGATTGTTTTATTATTGTTTTTTTTCTTGACTTTCAATTTGGTTTTTGTTTAAGTTTAATCATTTTATATATTATGGCTATGTGTTTGCAGATTTATCTGCCCTTTGGAACTTGATACTGAACATGTAATTGAAGGAATCAAAGTGACAATCTTGGAAGCCAATCATTGTCCAGGTGCAGCTCTGATTCATTTTCATCTCACAGATGGGAAATGCTATTTGCACACCGGAGACTTCAGAGCTAGCAAACCAATGCAGTCCCATCCCATTTTTGCAAAGCAGTGTATTAACTTGCTCTATCTGGATACAACTTATTGCAACCCAAAGTACAAGTAGGGAAATAAAAAAAATCTCTGGTTAGGTTTCAAATCTTTCTCTGGTCATTATTTTTGTTATTATTTTATTCTTATGGGACAGAATTGTTGCTTCAGGTTCCCTTCCAAAGAAGATGTTTTGGGTTTTGTCTTGAAGATTACTAGGACCATTCTTAAAAAGCATTCAAAAACCCTTATTGTTGTTGGGGCGTATAGCATTGGGAAGGAATGTGTTTATCTTGCTATTTCTGAGGCATTAGGGGTATGCTGGTTTTCATTTATACTATTGTTGTTGACACAACTTTTTTATTTTAATGCATACTTTCTTTGAGTTCTTCATTGTACACTTTAGGTTAGCGAAAAAGGGGGAAGGTGGGCATGGTTGGTGATGATTCTTGTCTTGATTTGTCACCTTTAGCGTAGTTAAAATACTCAGATCTCGATTTGGACTTCATCCATAAAACATCCAATCAAGTTTTTTGAAATAAAAAATGTCATGCAATTGATATTTCAAAATATATTTCAAGTTTTCAGTGTTACTGCTCGAGTCTTTATGGTTTCTAGAAATTTGAGTCACCCTCGTTGCCTATGTGTCAATTGAGTTGAGGTGATTCCGCAAGTTTCAAGCATTTGATTAGTTTTTTAAACTATAGAGATCCATTTACAAATTGCTACTTTCACATTTCTTCTGCAAATTTATGGGATACTCTGGTATTGAATTGTGATTAATGCACAAGATTTTCTTTATGGAACTAATGGCCCCTAATGAGTCAAGATTAAAGGGAAATAGTATTAGTAACTGACTATGCGACTATTTTAGGTTAAAATATATGCAAATGCTTCGAGAAGGCGGGTTTTGCAGTCTTTCGGTTGGCCTGAACTGTCGGAAAGACTCTGTTCACATGGACAAGACACACCTCTACATGTTCTACCTATATCATCCTTGCGACATGAGGTTCAAACCCTGATCTTCCTGATCAAATTAATTAGGTGGAGGGTTTAATTTTTTGTGTTACCAGTTAAAATTTGGTTTCTTTTGTAGACTCTGACGCAATATGTGAAAACCTACATGAATCAATACTCAGCAGTTCTGGCATTTAGGCCGACAGGTAAAACATATCTGTTATTGTAACATATTGAACTTTGAATTCTAATTGTGCATTTTTCCATTCAACTGAACTAAGATGTCAAATAATCGAAGTATTTGATTTTCCTTTTTTCATTTATGGTTTTCAGGGTGGACATACTCCGAAACTATTGGAAACCAATTGGATCTAATCAAACCTAAATCTATAGGCAACGTCACTATCTATGGTAAGTAATCTTTGTTACAGCTGATACTAATCTGTTGTATTAATCCAGTTATTGAGAAAGTGTTGTGACCTGGTGCTTATTTGCAGGTGTTCCATATAGTGAGCATTCCAGTTTTTTGGAACTCAAAGAATTTGTTCAGGTATGTTTACTAATGCTGATTTTTATTCCTTTGCTCACTAATTTAGAGAGCTTCTATTGGCACCCCAACTTTTACTTATTACACTCCAAGTTCCTAAATTATTTATCACACTCCAATTAAAGATTGAAACACATTCTTCAAACATTTCCAAGCTTTGGCTCAAATTATAATCTCAATATTACAAAACATTAGAACACTCGTTCAAACAACTTCATTAGTTTACAATTTTGATTAGGCTCATATAAAATCCTAAACCCAAAAAATAGAAATCTTGCAAAGAAAAACAATAGAGCTTCTTTTGATGCCCCAACTTTTACTTATTCTCTGCCATTCACTTATTTCTTTATTTTAATTGGGTGTAATAAGTAAAAGTTGGGGTGACAATATCAGCTCTCCTCATTTAATGTGTCGTGCTCTGATCATTTCTATTATGTGCATGAATCATCTACTCAGATTTCTCTTCTTGTCTTCAAAGTTAACTAAAATTATTTATTTCTTCCTTCTCAGTTCTTGAGGCCTGACAAGATCATTCCGACTGTCAATGTGGGGAATGCTGCTAACCGGGATAAGATGCAGTCCTATTTCCGTGAATGGCTGAAATCCTAAAGGTTTTGTACGGGAATTGTTCCTCCTAGGAGATTTTCCTAGACCAAAATCAACTGGAATGGATGAATATAACCTTCCAATAAATGATTTCTGTTGGATGTGTACACATATTCCTAAAGAATGCAGTTGATCATAGGCTCGAACCTGGCTGGATGATCATATCTTTGAAGTGATTTGCTAGTCAAGACAAATATCATACAATATTGCAATTGTAATACAGTATCTGGCTCCTTGTTTCATCCTACTCGTTGAATTAGACTTCGGAGTTCGACATTATATGCTTGAAGAAGCTGTTTTAATCGGTCTTTTATTCATAAGGGTTGTAACTTTGTTTCAGATAGTAGGATTTGCATCACAGATGCTTCGAATTATTCTTTTGTGGCAATGATTATTGAACTCTGATATTACAAACCCAAGTTTATGGGCAATCAATTTTGATGACTTACATGGTTAAGTTTACCATTTGTTGAACAATCACCACAGATCAGTTGGGTTGAGCAAATGCAGTGTAGAAGAAAAGATTCACTATAGTTTTTTTAATTTTATTTTTCATGGCTTGTATGATTATACATGAAAAATTGTATGGAAAATGATTTATCTTAGAAAATATTATTTTTAGATGTATGATTATGTATTTTTCCTAGAATTCAATTTATTTGAAAGTTATTTCCATCATATAAGGAAAATATTTCCCTTCCCCACTCATAAGAAAAACATTTTGCCACTTGTTAATGATATGCTCACCACTACCCATCTCCCAAAACTAAAAAGAATGGTTTTAAAACTTGAAAAATCGACTCACATGAGTTAAATAGAAGAATATTAAATTTGTAAATATTTAGTAGACTTGGTTGAATTGCCGAGTCGACTCGAAATCCAATCAAGTGGATTGGACTGGTCTTGACTGATTTTCGTAGTTGATTCTACAAGTTCTAAAACTATGTTGTAAAGTATAAACCCACTCTTTTTTTATTATTATTATATATTAATATTTTCTTTTGTGCAATGGAAGGTGGAATTCAATTTTTCATTACCATTATAAGTGCCTTATGAAAAATGTCTACATATGGGTTGAGAGTTTAATGATATTAAACTAGGGTTTAAAATGGGTCAGATTTTATCTGATATTTAAGTGATTCGAAAATTGATTTTAGCGGGTTTGGATTGTTGGAGTAGATCCGAATCTAAAAACGGGTCGGATATTGTTTAAGGTTTCTTGACCTGGGTTGGATTCGGGTTGGATACAAGTTCATTACATAAATTCAACCTCCAAATACTCTATTGATTTTTAATTGGATTACTTACCATTCAGGGCAGCCTCATTTATAGCATATGTTAATTTTGAAACTAAAGACACTTCATATTCTCATTATCTGCATGTGCATCTCTTAAAGACAAACCTTCTCTAAGATTGAAATATTTTTTAGCTCTTGCTTGCATTTGTCTATTATGATTTTATAGGCTTTATCTAGCCTTTCTTGATTGGAGTTTAGAAAATTGATCTCCAATGCTTCTATTTGCAAATGTGAGGTGAAATCTTTTTGGACAATATAAGATAGAAAGATTTTTGGAGAAATCTAGTTGTTTGTTTTTTGGAAACCTCATTATGAAATTGAAAATATTCGTAGGTATGCTTTTTCTTTTTTCCATTTGTAAAGATATTAAAATCTAAAAGTTTTAAGATTAGACTCCTTAAGAATCTAAGGCAGTTTTTTCTTTAACATAGAAGAGAAGATATCCTATCAATGAAAATCCCTAACAAATCTTTCCCAAATTTTTTGATGAGTAAGTCTAGCCTTACTAATTATCCTTAGAAAAGGGTTTTGATCAAGTAAGGATTCGTAGGTGATCTGAAAAATTTTAGGTTTCATCCTCTTTTTTACATTGTATTAAAAATTTTGGATGATTTTTAGAGAACATACTATTGGCACCATAACTTTTACATATCACAACTCAATTAAAGTTTAAAATACTATTCAAATAATACAAGCTTTGACTCAAAATTATCAACATTATGACACTCAATTCAAATAATTTTAGTAGTTGTTTACAATAATGATTAGATTTATGTAAAATCCTATACCCAAAATAGATATTTAGCAAAGAGAGAGAGAGAGAGATTCTATTGGCACTCCAACTTTTACTTATTCTCAACAATTTACTTATATTCTTTATTTTTAATTGGAATGTAATTGTGGCGTCCCGCCAAATGCTAACATAAAGCCCCATGTCAGATCTCGAGATACAAGGTGGTACCTCAAAATTTCGGCATGGTCTCCTCTATTTATATTAGCATTCCAAAGCGTTCAACCTGCACCTGATAAACGACATACAATCTTGCATATATATATATATGCACCTGATAAACGACATACAATCTTGCATATATATATATATATACACAAAATAGAATACTAGTGGGAACCTATATACATCAATAACGTACGATAACTCAGAATGCGGAAAAAGAATTTCATACACGAGATTATACAAAAATTTCTCACTCTAACAAAAGTCCTAACATTCAGAACAAAATCTATAATACTTTTTGTCTAACTAACACCACTAAAGAAGTATAGCCCCAATACTCACCAGGTAACAGACTCTGGTTGTCTATCTGACCTATCAGATAGTCCTCACTTGTGTTCTACACTTTCTTTGCCAAGCTCTAGATCTGAAACTAAAAAAAATGGAAAAGGAAATGGTGAGTAATAATGGTTACCTACTAGGAAAACAAACAATTTCTACCAATAACTTTTCCTAACATGAAAGAATAACTATACTAAATCATTTTAACATATGTAAAGTTTTACAGAAGAAACTACGATTAATTGTACATATAGCCAAGGATGAACAACTAAACATTTTAAAACTTACATTACATTCATCAGCAGTACTTACTGTAAAATTTTCCTTTTATACAAATCTAATTGATCAAATGGAAACATTAAACATGCATTTCATTTTATATATTAAAATAAGACAACAAATACATAATACACAATGATTGAGTAATGGAATTAGAGAGTTGGGATTCACGACTGGATCTCTCCTAATCGGGATATAATAATACAATTCCTTACTAGCTTTTAGTTATTGATTTTATGGCCAGTTGCTGAACTTACTACTTGGTTGACCATTTATCCGGGTTAGGCTGGCCGCTTAGCATAATCGTAAGCAATGGATCTCTTTTCGATGTGTCAGAACGTTTGACTATTATAAATTGTTAGTGATTGCTGACTAATCATCTTCGTCTATGCCTATCAGGCGTGCATGTGATTCCCAAATATACAAACCATTCGTATACAACCACCTTTACATAATAAGTTCACTGGAAAGATAGAGAGGAATGAACCCGAATTCCAGTTGTGATTCCACTCTCATACGCGTCCTATACCACGTATGAGTTTGGTTGTCACTATCGTACATACCAAGATAGTACACCACTACGGATGATACGCACTATCCCTTCAGGCATTCACATACTCTTTAACAACTCACAAAATAGTTACATATATATCATTTTCATTTGAAAAAAAATGAGAAATTAACAATACAAGATTGAGAATTGATATCATGTTTCCTACTATGCAACTGTGGCCACCCGACCTAAAATAAATAACTGAATGGAAAAGTAAACAGCGCTTCGCGCTAACAGAAAGTAAATAAACATGCAACCAGTAACATTATCCTTGGATATCAGTTCACCAACCTACACACAACACAACAATGTAAAATGTAGACATCACCTCTCGGGTGTGACTCTGACATTTTATCATTTCATACCATTTTTTTCTTTTTTCGATTTTTACAATTTTTAATCTCTCAAACAAAATATCTACTTTTTGATATTCATCAACTCAATATGAGTTCATTGAATATTAAATCATTTTTCAAACCCTAAAATTCATTTTTTTCAATTAACTTGAAAAATTACAAAACTTTTATCAACGTGGGGTCCAAGCAGTGCACATAACCCAACTGACCAACATAAAACCCGGTGAAATATCATACCAACGTATAATTTTTTATAAAATACAATTAAAGATATCAAATAAACAAGTTCTAGCGTGAATTTGAAATAACCAATTAAATTTTAAATTTTTGGAAACACACCACAAACTTTTAATAAAATCGTAAATGCAATTTTCACAATTTACGATTACTAATAGAAATTAAGAGTCCCTTACAATATCAGGACGACAGAATTGAAGCACGTGCAAAGAAATCAAGGTGATCGAGAAGGAAATCGAGACGGTTTGAATTTCGAGATGGTTGATTTTCAAATTTAACGATCTCGACGCCGGCATCCTTTCTCCCTTTTACGAGGGAAGACGATTTGATCCCGAAACAAATGAAATTCGAGGTCAAAATTTTGAAATTCCCATATATAAATACGGTTGATTTTTGATGATACGGGGTAAAAAAGAAGGTGAAACGAAAAGAAGTTTTGTGGGTTTTGTAGAGAATGAGATTGAGGACGTTTCTCCTTTCTGTTTTGGAAGTCGACGGCGAGCTGTTCGCGATGAATCCGATGTTGAAAATAGGAGAAAAATGATTTAAAAAAAAAAGAGATTGGCTGATTTTGATTGGTTTAAAACGATGAATAGTGAAAAAAATTAAAAAATTTATTTATATAAATCTTGGGACGAAATCGATATTTTGCCTATTATTTAGATCGACGATAACTTGACCATCCGGACTTCAAAAATGATAAATGAATACTCTATTTTGTCTAATTTTTTATTCCGAATCTAATGGTGTGGTCAATTTTTATAAATTTTATATCTAATAAAAATTTACATTTTTGACCTAATGGGACCCTAAAATTTGACGTCGTTTTCGTTTTTGACAATAATTCGACTTTTGATCTCAAAAAATGACAAGTAAATAATCTTTGTTTAATAATTTTTCGTTACGAACCCAATGGTATGATCAAATGTTAATAATTTTTACTCTAAAAAAAGTCATTATTTTCGTTTGGTCCGACTCGATAATCGAGAATTTTGTAACTTTTCTATTTGGACTCGCATTTAAGCCTACTTATAGACTAAAGTATGTTTTTCGATCATTTTGAATTCAATGGTGAAGTCAGATTCCATTAAAAATTATTAGGAACATCCTAAAATTTTCCCCTTAAGTCCCACTTTTATGATTTTATTAAAATTTCATTATTTATTTTCCTCGAGATACGAATCGAAAACTCGAGATTTTACATTCTCCCCCCCTAAATAAAATTTTCATCTTTGAAATTTGAATAATATCTTATCAAGATTTATTGTCATTCCACTAACACGACATGTATAATAAACGCCTATTTTTTTATTATCATTTATTCTTGGTCCTAAGTCAATCTCATTTATAACTCATAACCTTATGTTACCTATATTGTGTCAACCCAACACATTCATTTATTAATCACTCCAATTTAAACTTGTACTCCTATTAATCCATTATTTGTATAACCCTACGACAACAATCAACTCACATTATTTCACTTCCCCACCAATATCTATCAACAACAATCCTATCACTTCCCCACCAATACTTTATCACCAATCACATCTTCTCTATTCTTTATCTTTACTTCTCTCACTAATTACACCGTCTATTATGTTTCACTCATACTTGTTATGAATGTTACTCTTCGATGCATAGACTTATTACAAACACATCACTACTATTTGCACACCATTCAATACTTCTTAATAAAATAATATACCACATCTACATTTAATATATCCCCACTATAATACAAATATCTACTAACACTAAATTTGCAAATTGCATTAAAATCTCCATTTTCAATACACCATTATCTTTATATTCAATTCAATATTTTATTTTCTACTTTACCTTATCATGCTTACTTCATCAACATTCTTTGTTCCATATTATTTTAATAACTTTTTATTATATGATCTAGAGGAACTAGTATTGAATTGAACTCCATGTTCTAACATTATAATTAGAAACTGTACCTTCCAAAACTTCGTCGGAGACAAGTACTTTCCCCTAGGTCACACAACCTTTGCTCGCAACTGTGATATGGGGCACTTTATCCTATATTGTCCCACCTAACCACATGCGTAACATGTCAACGATCTTGTTTTCGTAGGTTTCTAGGGAGTAGGCAGTTAACTGGAGCCTACATGCTCTGAACCTACCTTATTGGTTATTTTGACTTTGTTGGCATCATTGGGGCTCCAACTGCTCTATAACTCAGTGATGGGGGAACTCTACAACTCAGTAGTAGAGGAATTCTATATTGTAGATACACTGATTCGGTGGAGATTGGCTTCGAATACATTGGCCTTTTGTCCGGATTTGATCTGGAAGGAAAAAAAGTCTAAGGTCGACTAATTTGCTCCCTGGAGGTCTGTAACTCCATCTCCCCTCGCTCTACCCTCTAAGCTCGACTCATCGTATATCTACAATTGGTAGTCTCAATCATCGACTTCTTGGACCTTACGTAAGGTTGTAGTCCTCTAATGAATCTACGAGCTTTCTACAGATCTATCAGGATAAGCTCGGGTGCATATTATGACAACCTAGTGAACATCATACTATAATTTGTAATCGACAGATTACTTTACACTTATCTCAAAAATTCCTAGTGTTTGATTTCTCGAGCAGTCTCGGATATAAATTTATCAACAAACATCCTTTCGAACTCTATCCACTCAAACGATCCATCTCCCCATACATTATTCTCAAAACGTTACTAGTAACTAGCATCTCCGTCCAACTGGAATGTAGTCACCGTTATCCACTAATCTCTCGGGCACTACATGGCATTCAAAATCTCTTAGGTCTTCAAAACCCACTCATTAATCTTAACCAGATCGGAAAAACCCCCAAATCTTGGTGACGTAATTATTAGAAATTCTACAATCACATTCTTAGATTTACCTGTCCTTTGGGCTAAAAAATTATCTTACTCTTGAAAGGCACGACCTGTGGAAGTGGTCCCGGAGGTGGAATAGTATTTGCCTCTTGCAAAGAAGTCCAATGCTCATTCATTTCTTGGATTTAGTGGTGCACCTTGTAATTTGATAAGTCTCGTACCATTTCTCACTTTCGATCGCTAGTCTTGTCTCTTCGAGGTGGCACGATTACGTTATCAACTTTATTGAAATATGGTGGCCTTATTGTTCCCATAATTGGTTTGTCTAGTATCTTTTTGAACCACGCATTCTTAATCGGTCGACGTTGACCCGAACATTACTTTCCTTTATGTCCTAATTTGCCACATTCATAACATACTACAACTCTTTCTTTCGACTGATTTAGTAGTATATGTTGTTGTTTCTTATAAAAAATTTCATCCATTGAGTTGGTATGTCTATAATTTCATTCCTCATGTACGGTTATTTTTCCTATGAATTTGCTAGTTTCGTAATTGTTTGTCTCTTTTTAGATACTAATTGCCATCCTTCCATTTGGTTTCAAGGTAGTGATGGTTGTATTATTCATATTTCATTTCTAAACTTTACATAAGACTCAACCATCTGTCTTATGAATGACATTAGCTGTGCTATCGGGTCAGTAGTCTGATCCAAAATCTATCTCGTCTCTGTTAAGTTTTGACTTTTGCCTCGTCCACTTCTCTCATTTGTGTTTATCCGTAACAAGATACTTATTAGAATAAAGCAAAAATTGCTCTTAAACAACTATGGATTGCTACCGTAGCCTGAAACATGATAATGGACTCCATTTCAATTACTAACAGAACAAACCTAGAATCCTATCCTAAGCTTACTAGGCTCTATAGACTTCTAGACATGGAAGAACTCGTAATTCCAATACGAAACTACTAATGAACTCAGATACCGAATTCCCAGTGTCACTCTATGATTATCGCTTTAATATCTGTAGTATCAGTCAGTTCTCCAAAGCACAGTAGATCTGTATCCCATATGGATCTAATGCTATGCTCTAATACCATCTGTGGTGTCTCACCAAACGCTAACACAAAGCCCTATGTCAGATCTCGAGGCACAAAATGGCACTTCGAAATTTCGACATGGTCTCCTCTATTTATGTTAGCATTCCAAAAGGTTCAACCTGTACCTGATAAATGACATACAATCCCGCACACACACACACACACACACACATATATATATATATACAAAATAGAATACTAACGGAAGCCTATATAAATCTAATAACGTACGATAGCTCAGAATACGAAAAAGAAATTTATACACGGGATTATACAAAAATTTCTCACTCTAACAAAAGTCATAATGCTCAGAACAAAATCTATAATACTTTTTGTCTAACTGACACCATTAGGGGAGTATAGCCTCAATACTCACCAAGTAACGGACTCTAGTCGTCTATCTGACTTACCAGATAGGCCTCACTCGTGTTCTACACCTACTTCATTAAGCTCTGGATCTGAAACTTAAAAAAAATAGAGAAGGAAAGGGTGAGTAATAATGGTTACCCAGTAGGAAACAAATAATTTCTATCAATAATCTCTCCTAACATGAATGAATAACCGTACTAAATCAATTTAACATATGCAAAGTTTTACAGAAGAAATTACTATTAACTAGTACATATAGCCAGGGATGAGCAACTAAATATTTTAAAACTCACATTACATTCATCAGCAATACTTACTATAACATTTTTTTATACAAATCTAATTGATCAAATGAAAATATTAAACATTCATTTCATTTTATATATCAAAATAAGGCAACAAATATATAATACACAATGGTGGAGTAGTGGAATTAGAGAGGTGGGATTCATGACTGGATCGCTCCCAATCGGGACATGATGTTATAATCCTTATTAACTTTTAATTCCTGATTTTGTGGTCGATCGCTGCACTTACCACGCTTGGTTGACCATTTATTCGGCTTAGGCTGGTCATTTGGATTGATCATAAGTAATGGATTCTTTTCAATGTGTTAGAACGTTCGATTACTATAAATTGTTAGTGATTACTGACTAATCATCTTCGTCTATGCTTATCAAGTGTACATGTGATTCCCAGATATACAAATCATTCGTATACAACCATCTTTACATAACAAGTTTACTGGTAAAGATAGAGAGTTATGAACCCGGATTCTAGTCATGACTCCACTCTCATACGTGTCTCATACCAGGTATGAGTTTGATTGTCTCTACCGTACATGCCAAGATAGTACACCACTCCAGATGATATGACGTACTATCCCTTTAGGCATTCACAGACTCTTTAATAGCTCATAAAATAGTTACATATATATAATTTTCATTTGAAAATAAATGAGAAATTAACAATACAAGGTTGAGAATGGATATCTAGTTTCCTACTATGCAACTATAGCCACCCGGCCTAAAATAAATAACTAAACGAAAAAGTAAACAATACTTCGCGTTAACAGAAAGTAAATAAAGATGCAAGTAGTAACATTATCTTAGATATCAATTCATCAACCTACACACAACACAATAATGTAAAATGCAGACATCACCCCTCGGGTGTGATTTTGATATTTTACTGTTTCATACTATTTTTTCCTTTTTTCGACTTTTATAATTTTCAATATCTCAAATAAAATATCCACTTTTTGATCTTCATCAACTCAATATGAGTTCATTGAATATTAAATCATTTTTCAAACCTTAAAATTCATTTCTTCTTTAATTAACTTGAAAAATTACAAAACTTTTATCAATATGAGGTCCGAACAGTGCACCGAACCCAACTAGCCAACATAAAATCCAGTAAAATATCCTACTCACGTATAATTTGTTATATAAAATACAATTAAACATATCAAATATGCATGTTCTGGCTTGAATTTGAAATAACCAATTAAATTCTAAATTTTTAGAAACACACCACAAATTTTTAATAAAATCTTAAATGTAATTTTCACAATATACGATTTCTAATAGAAATTGAGAGTCCCTTACAATATCTAAGCGACGGAATTGAAGCATGAGCGAGAAAATCGAGGCGATTGACACAAAAATTGAGATGGTTTGAACTTCAAGACAGCTGATTTTCGAATCTAACCTTGCAGTTTTGAAGATCTCGATGTCGTTGTCCTTTCTCCCTTTTACGACGGAGGACGGTTTGATCCTGAAACAAATGAAATTCGAGGTCAAAGTTTCGAAACTTCCTTATATAAATACTGTTGATTTTTGACGAAATGGGGTGAAAAAGAAAATGAAACGAAAGAATTTGGATGGATTTTGTAACGAACGAGGCTCCGGGCATTTCTTCATTCTACGTTAGAAGTTGACGGTGAGTCGTTCGTGATGAATCTGAGGTTAAAAATTGGAGAAAAAAATAAATTTAAAAAAAAAAAGATTGGCTGATTTTGGTTGGTTTAAAACGATGAATAGTGAAAAAAAATTAGAAAAATTTATTTATATAAATCTTGGGATGAAATCAGTATTTTGCCTATTATTTCGATCGATGATAACTTGACCATCCAGACTCCAAAAGTGACGAATGAATACTCTATTTTGTCTAATTTTTTATTCCGGATCTAATGGTATGGTCAATTTCTATAAATTTTATCTCTAACAAAAATTTACATTTTTGACCCAATGGGACCCTAAAATTTGATGTCGTTTTCATTTTTGACGATAATTCAACTTTTTAATCTCTAAAAATGACAAATAAATAGTTTATGTTGAATAATTTTTTCATTATGAATCCAATGGTATGATCAAATCTTAACAATTCTTACTCTAACAAAAAGTCATTATTTTTACTTGGTCCAACTCGATAATCGAAGATTTTGCAACTTTTTTGTTTAGACTCGTATTTAAGAATATTTATAGGCTAACGTATGCTTTTTAATCATTTTAAATCCAATGGTGAGGTCAGATTCTATTCAAAATTATAAAAAATATCCTAAAATTTTACCCCCTAAGTCCCACTTTCAGGATTTTCTTAAATCCTGTCTTTATTTTACAAAATAAAACACATAAAAAATTAAGGTATAGATTGGATTATAAAAAGTATACTAAGATTTAGTCATTGCAATATTGGAAGTTCTATTGCATTTGACATGATGAAAATATATAAAGGTTTAAAGAACTATTGATGGGTGATTCAATCTTATTGTGGGATTTCAACAACATTATCTCAAGTTCTAGATGTTGCATCAATATTGAATTGTTTTTGTTGATAGTTCCATATATATAAGTGGGCTGCCTGAGATGAACATAAATTCTGAAGCCAAGTTCTCACGTGGATGTGTATGTGTGAGAGCTTGTACATCTATGTAATTACTTTTGGCAGGGATCAGGTGGAATTACGAAAAAGAAGACTAACCACTAGTTTAAACCTTTTCTTGATAAATGTACATGCAATTTGTAATGAGTATGGTAGCCTATTCGGCAAAAGTAGTATTTGCAGCTATGTTGGACTATCCTATGCATCCTTCTACATTTTTTTTTTCTACGTCATTCTTTTCCTTGAATGCAGTAGAATGAGTTTAGACCAATTTGCACTAACGAATGCCATCTGATTTCTTCTTCAATTAAACAATTTAAACTTGGTAAATCAATTATTGAATTGTTGTCTCAAACAAAATATATGGAGGCTACAGAACTTGTTGTAGAATCCCCACAGGGAATTCTTCATATTCCTGATATTTTTGTGAAATGGTGTATTGGGCTCATTAGTTTTTGTGGAGAGCAATTCTCAGAGCTACTAACACGTGGCAACCATAAGAAATAGCATTCGACCCACCGATTACATCATGTCATACCGAATTGGGAGGTGATTTGACAGGTGTAAAGGCACTGACAAGGAAGATATAGATATGACAACTCATGGCCTGGCAGATTGGTTACAACTACCCCAGAGCTCTCAGAGCAGTTGTGCCAACTCCTGTAGTTGTCAGGTCAGACGACAGGTGTAGCAACTCTGACACTAATCATCATCAATATCTCCAGAAATCCACTAGTCAAGATTCCTATAAATACCCAAGAGCCATTCAAACTAAAGGTTAGAAAAATTCAACTCTGAGAACTCCTTAATAGCTTGGCACTAATACTAACTTGATCGTCGGAGTGGTCCTATTGCAGGTCCCACCGAGCTAAAAGTTCTTTGAAGAGTATCTTAAGGTAGAACGAGAAGATGCATCTACAGTTTTTATCTAAATAGTTTTTTGTAAGCAAATTTAATCATGTAGCTACTTAAGTACATTTTGGGAATTTTTTTTCATTGTTCTTTTAGTAAATTGGGCTTCTTAATTTTTTTGTTGATGATTTATGTACAATAGTCTACGATGCATATGGCTTTATGAAGACACATAAATGATGTAATACAATTGGACCTTTTATCAACATTGAAGCATCTGGGACTGGTGGTCTTGGTAGGTTCCATCCAGAGTTTCCTAATATTATTTGACTATAAATTTTTATCAATGAATTTTAATTACCAGTAAACCTAATCTTAAGATAATATACACGTAAGCGAATTAAATCAAGACAAGAAATTATCGTAGCAAAAAATGTTTAATTTCTAGTCAATGCACATTTTCTCCATTTATGGTGGACAATTACTTTTACTAGCCCAAAGTGTAGGATTTATGCTACTCTTACCATCATTTGATAGAAGGCAGTTTTGGGCCATGAGTTGATCATCAAATTGTTTTAAATTAGTGGTCACATGTGTTCTTATGGTTTGTGACATTTTAGGAAACAATGATGATCTGTACTTTTTCTAAAGACGATATAAACTTTCTTCTCTTCCTCATTAAGTTTATTCCATCTTCATGTAGTGTTTGAGAATGTTTGGCTGATTTATAATTTTTCTTTGACAGATTTAGTTTGCCAATTTGGACTTGGGTCTTGGCCTTCTCTTATCTATACTCAGTCAGCAATATATCCCATGGCACACAATGCAGGACAGGTTTTCCATTTACTCTATCTTTCTTCATCTGAAATATCTTTATACTACTAAATATGCCTTAAAAAGACAAAGAAAATAGTGACAAAGGATGTGAGTGAATGGTGATAGTAAGCCAAGATCTGAACATGTCTGAAAAAAGATATCACCTTAGATATAATGGATTATAGATCAATATTCATATAGCTAAACCCAAGTAGCTGGTATAATGTATCAATGACTGATTGAAAATTAATAATGTTATTGGGATCTATCAAATGATTAAAATTATCCTGCTCATGTGTGGATAACTTAGAAAATAACTTTAGAAAAGCAATTCTCATATCCTATTTCATGAACATCTTTCTTATGGATTTTCTTGTCATTTTAATCGACGAAGTTAAATTAATGCAGTATAAAGGTATATCCTATTAAAATTCAACACCAACCCAATTGGGAAAAACCCAAATTTATTGCCTAAGTCCAATGGTAATTTAGAGCCCAATTTCTAGAATCTTCCTAGAGAAAGCTCTAGATGTTTTTAGATAAGAAAAAAGTAGAAAATTCTAAAATAATAGATATTTTGGTGGAAATATCTAGATGACAAATTGTAACCATCAGATTAAAAGTGTGTTGGCACAATCCTAACCATTGGTTAAGGAGGTGCTTCTAGTATAAATAGGGATAAGTTGTCTCATTTTATATCACAACAAGTTGTGAGAAAAATCAAGTAGTAGTAAAACAATAAGTAAGAGGTTTCGAGAGGTTGTAGAAAGTGTGAGTGTTTGTAAAAATTATGTTTTTCTTAATAAAGTGTTATTTTCTTCTTCAAATTGTGAGTGATATTTTTTTTATTGAAGGTATAGTACAAGTAATTTGGTTACTTGTTTATATCCAATATTTCAGCATTTAGAGTCGAGTACTTTAGATTTTTCTCAATAATTGGTATCAAAGCCAGGTTGCCAAGGATCAATTTTGGTGGAGCTATCTTGAGTTGTGAGGAGTTTACTACTCTGCAGGATCGTTAGTCAAGCTTGTTTTGTATAGTCGAAGTTTTGTCAGCACTATGGATAACCTTTAAGTAGTTAGAGGAATCAAGAAGCTCAACAACCAAAACTACAACACGTGAGCATCATGCATGGAGTCTTACCTACAAGGTCAAGACTTTTGGGATTGTCGGCAATAGTGAAGTTACACAACTGACAGCAGAAGATGCCAATAGCATCTTACGAAAATGAAAGATTAAAACAAATAAGGCGATGTTTACTTTAAAGACTACAATTGAAGAAGAAATGTTGGAGCACATTCAGAATGTCAAAACACCAAAAGAAGCATGAGATACTTTTGTTACACTCTTTCAAAGAAGAGCAATATAAAGCTACAACTTCTCAAGAACGATCTACTATCAATGGCATAACGCGACATGATGATCGCTCAATACTTTCACAAGGTGAAGTTGATATGCCGCAAAATTTTAGAGTTAGATCTGAATTCTACTATTGAAAAAATCAGGATAAAAGGAATAATTATCTATGATTTGCGACTCGAATACCAAGGCTTTGTTGCTGCAGTACAAGGATGGCCGACACAACCATCACTTGTTGAACTCAAAAATTTGCTTAGGCTAAGCAAATGGGAGAAATCTCGTTGAGAGGTGAGGAAAAAGCATTCTACAATAACAAAAGTAAAGGCAATTTCAAATAACACGTTAGAGGCGGATATAAAATGAATGGTGACAAGGCAAAAGGTCATCAAAGAGAGGGAGGCTCTCGTCCAAGGGAAGCTTCAAAAATCGTGGTAATAATAGAAGGTTCGATGGCGATTGTTACAATTACGGGAAGAAGAGCCATATGGCGAAATACTGTTGAACCAAGAAAAAACATATTGAGAGTAATACTGCTACTTCTAGTTCTAAGGAGAAAATCGAGGATGACTAGGATGTTGAAGCATCGTTTGTAAAAGAAAAATAAGAAGTAACTCTTATAGCTACATTTGAACAGATTGACTATGAGAATGATTGGATTATAGACTCGGGGTAGTCAAATCACATAACAGGTGAGAAACAAAAGTTGCAAAACTTGTCTGAGTATATTGGAAGTCGTGTGATAATGACGGCTGACAACTCAAAGATACCGATAGCTCACATCGGTAAGACGATAATCACACCTTGTTATAATTCTAACCAAGTGCCACTTCAAGATGTCTATCATGTTCCAGAAATGAAGAAAAATTTGCTATCCATGGTTCAACTAACATCATCAGGCTACTATGTCTTGTTCGTTCCCTAAGATGTAAAGGTGTATCTTGACCTCAAAATCTTATAAAAGCCAACGATAGAGGGATGATGATTAGAGTTAGTTTACGTAATGTCAGCAAGGTCTGCATATGTAGACAAGACAAGAAGGAACGAGACAATAGATTTGTGGCATATGCGGTTGAGTTATGTTAGTTATTTTAAGCTAAGTGTGATGGTAAAGAAGTTAATACTTAAGGGACTTCCTCAGCTTGACGTGAGAACAGACACAATCTGTGCAGGATACCAGTATGGTAAAGCATATCAATTGCCATATGAGAAATCAAAGTTTAAAGTAAAGAAACCATTAGAGTTAGTTTACTCTGATGTATTTGGGCCAGTTAAGCAATCATCAGTTAGCGGAATGCGGTACATGGTGACTTTCATTGATGACTTCTCTACGTATGTGTGGATTTTCTTTATGAAAGAAAAATATAAAACATTCTCAAAGTTTAAAGAGTTCAAAGAGATAATTGAAGAGAAGTAGGAAAAAAATATGTTACTTGCGCATAGACAACGGAAGAGAATATAGCTCGAACAAGTTCTCTCTATACCTATGAGAATGTAAAATACATTGTCAGTATACATTTACCAATACACCGTGACATAATGGTGTAGTAGAGAGAAATAATCGACATCTTGTAGAAATTTGTCAGAGTATGTTACATGCGAAGAATGTACCTAAAAGATTTTGGGCCGAAGCTATGATAATAGTAGTTCATATGATCAACAAACTTCCTCAACCAAGGTTAGAGTTTATTTCACCCTTTGAGAAATGGTGAGACATAAAACGTACAATTAGCTACTTTCGAGTATTTGGATGTGTATGCTATGTATTTGTTCTTGATCATTTACGTAGCAAATTTGACAAGAAAGCAGTTACACATATCTTTGTGGCATATGACGGTTAGAGAAAGGGGTGAAGATGTTGTAATCCTAGAACTGGAAGATATTATACATCATGAGATGTGATATTCGATGAAGCATCTTCTTGGTAGTCCTCAGGAAAAGAGGTGTTGTGAGACTCGAAAGAATTCGAAAACAAGCTGTAACAAAAGATTGATGAACATACTGTCAAAATTCAACTAAGTTCAAATGAAGTCAAAAATCTACATGACAGTGATGGTGATTAAGAGTTGACTCAAAATCCTTGGAAAACTAGTGTGTCTCAACAATCAAATCATTATGATGAAACAGAAGTATCAACTCCACAATTACTACTAATAAAGTCAACTAGAATTCGCAAATCAAATCTCAAATATGCCAATGTAGCTATAACTGAAGAAGCAACTACTAAAGAACCTGAAATATTTGAAGAAGCATCACAAATATCTGAGTGGATCAAAGCTATGAATGAGATAAGGTTCTTCAAAAAAAAGATTGAAATGAGAAAAATCAAAACAGATGATTTAATTGCAAAATGATTGAGTACTGACAACACTACAACATTTTTGATCTATAGCGGCGGAAAAATCCGCCCCTACAAGGTAATTTTTCCGCCGGTAAAAGCTATTGCGGCAATGAGCAGCGGAACCAAAGATCCGTCGTGGTTGCCTCCGTCGCTAACTATAGCAGCGGATAATCTATTCCGCTGTTGCAGGTAGTACATTTAGCGGCGGATCTCAATATCCACTGCAATAGGTTCATTTTTTCACAAATAAAATATAATACATATAACAGCGGATCTCAATATCAGCTGCAGATCTCAATATCAGCTGCAATAGGTTAAATTTTTAACAAACAAAATATATTATACATATAGCGACGGATATTCAGATCCGCTGCAATAGATAAATTTTTAACAAATAGAATATAACATATATAGTGGCGGATATTAGTATCCGCTGCAACATATCATTTTTTTTTTTAAATTAACACATATAACAGCGGATATTAATATCCGCTGCAATAGGTCACTTTTTTTTTTCTAATATATTTGATCAAGAACTACCCTATCATCACACCAACCTGTCAAATAGCCAGAAGACCCCCATTGACTAACAGATCAGAATATAAAACCAGACAAATATGTCTCGTAGAAACAAGTCCCAAAGAATACCACATGATGCACAAGTACCTGCTAATTCTGCATTCAATCACTCTTTTGTTCTGGTTACTATGCATTATATCGGATCAAAAATAGAGTTCAATGACTAGCAAGAGGGAAAAAAAAAATCTCCCAAGTATCATAATTTCATGAAAACACATGGCAAAGTGCTCATTAAGGTTTCTTGAGAGTATTTGATGTTTTTCCTATACTTTGCATTGGATGAGCAATGCCTATCAACTTAGCTAGTCGCATAAGCGAGGTTTACAGATGGGCCCATTTGATAAATACCTACTATTCTGCTTTTGTTCTTGGTTCCAATATAAATCCATTTTATTCTGAACAATTATTATTTCCCAAAGAAACCTTCATTTGTATGTTTAATTGAACAATTCATATTTGTTATGTCTGATACATTTGAAAAAGTCAAGGCAAAAACTGTTGATCTAACATTGATTTTCAATTATAATTTAAGTGAATGACTCTTTGGAGCTAGAGTAGAGGCATTACCATCAATGGTACCATGCTTAGAAAAAAAAATGGCACCTTGGTTAAAATAAGAGCAACTTATATCTGTGCCAGAGATGCAGAACATACCCACCAACAACCAAACATGTGGACACATCTATGGAATTAATTGATACATCAAGAGATTAAATCCACATATACGTTACTAGTCCAATAAGTACACACACAAAAATACATTCATGTATTTGCACGCACATGCAAAATTCTGTGTATAAATAAGATAAAACTGTTGCAATTCTAATGGAGATCCCAAGTGGTAAAATTGACTGTTGTAGTATAAATCAAATGCAATATAGAGATTGCTATTTCACAAAGTTTACGAATTTCCATAGTTAGAAAAGATGCCTCAATCCACAGAAATGGCTATAGTCCTTTCTGAAAGATCAGTGTTGAGCAAAAGGTAAACTTACTTAAAGCTCCGAATGTGACATGGTTAACACACTTTGACCCACTTCACAACTAACCAAGTGAAACGAACCACCACCAGCTTCGATAATATCCAATGGATCATTTATTAGAAATCGATCGAACAAATGACCACTTAAAGAAACCTGTTAAATTTAAATAAGAGTATAAGATCATTAATGTCGAACATAACCTAACCTAACAATTATCAGAAATGATAGGATAATCCATAAAATCCAGAAACTAATTAGGGAATTAACATTATTTAATTCATGGATGAAAAGGAAAAATTACATAAATTTGGTGTGAGGAAGATGACGGAAACCATTTAGATGGTTGCAAAAATTCTAACACCCACCGATATATTGTATTTCTTCTTTCTATAGTTTCCATTTGGAATAGTTTCGGATGAATCACTGCAAATCAAGAGGAGATATTAACTGTTAAGAAAAGAAAATATATAAAATAAAAACATCATAAACCATACAGATATACTTCACAGTTTACGATTTAAGAGAAGTGACTAGTTTGAGTTGGAACATTTTACTTCATTCTCATATGAATTGTTTTAGTTAATGATATCGTACAGTTGAAGATGAAATGTATCATTTGGGAGTAAATTTGTAGGATAAAAAACAACCAAAAGGGAGAAAAAAAACAAGACAAAAGAAAAGACAAAACATACAAGTATAATATGAAACAACCATGTGTAACTAGTTCACAATGACAATTTCAAAAGTGAAAAAATAAAACAAAAAACTGGAGTAGTTCATCAAGCATACAAATATAACTTATATTTGAAGAAAAAGAACAAAGAAGACTGGGACAGGATTAGAAACTTACTCAGAATCAGAGTTTCGCTTATGAGGGATGTATTCATACAAGGAAGTAAGTGCTCCTTCATGGGCTATGCAAGCTCTTCTTAAATGGGAAGGCAATTCTGAAATATCTTTGAAGGAAGCCAAGTTATCAATAAATTGGGACAGGATATTGCCAAAATGTTGGGAAGCCTTTACACAATGAAAAATATTTTATAACCAGAACTCGAGAGTTAAGAAGATATGCAATGGTCCTCAAAATAATCTTCATATCTTGCACGTAGATAGAACATAAAACTTAACCATTGGAATAAAGGATTTATTAATGAGAATCTTTTACCTCTTTTGCAAACTCTGTTGGAAGAACGTCAATAGCTAGACATATCACACCATTGCCCTCTATGTCAAGATGGTATGAATCAACAAAGGAGTCATACCTAAAAACCATGATCAGCCATGCTATCAAGATAAATGATTTAATAGTAGCTGGGCAGTTTTTTTTCTTTTATTTTATTTTTTACCAAGACATAATGAAAACAAAGGCCAGCTGAAAATAAAATTGCACCCAAGGAGATGTAGATCAAATAAAACAAACTATAAAGAAAAATATAGCAAACATCTATCCACAAACAGGAAATGGACACAGATATGTCCTACAGATAGATTCATTGCTCTTTAGCTGCCTGCGAAATAATTTTTAGAAGTTTCTAATGCAAACAAATGAGGCCTGTAATATCTAAAATCATTGTCAACTAGAGGTAGGTTTATTTAGATTCTACAAATGAATTTAAGTGTAGCACCAATAGGGTATAAAATGAAGTCATTTGAGATAGTTTTGGCATGCATAAAGAAGACTAAAAATGACAGTCTAAGTAATGCTTTGGTGAAAGTTAAAAGGATTTAAAAGAACAAGAATGGTAAGATCAAGAAAGTTAAAAGGATATTATGTTTATGTATTCCTCAAAGTGCATAATTAGGCATCAAAAAGTTTTACTTAAGATGGGTGAAATTTTCAAACTCTAAGAAAAATCAATGATTCAGCCCTTATCCAATATGGGGAACCATTATGTTATTGTTTCGGTAATAATTTTGTTTATCTAGCTACGTATTTCCATTTAAAACAAGTTACAAAAATAATGTTGAACCTGTCCATTTTTTTATGGGTATAAGCTGGACTTAAACCCACGACCTCAGAGTTGCTTTGCAATGTGTCAAACCAACTGAGCAGGGGCAGAGCTAGTGAACTTTGAGACACCCCTGTATTTTCAACTAATTACATGTCCCATTTGTCCCCACTCCCTCACCTCTCTCCCCATTTGCCCCCACACCCTCACCTCCCTCCAACACCCCCCCCCTTCCCTTCCATTTTTTGTTGATGACATTGCCTCTTGACAGGCCCTTCTCATATACTAATAGGAAATGACCTAAATATCATTTTCTTCAACTTCTAACCAAAAACCTCTGAATTTCTCTCTAAAACCATTCATCTTTAAGTTCTTCAACTATACAACTAACCATAGTTTGCCCCCACTACAAGAAAATCCTAGCTCCACCCCTGCAATTGAGCTATGGGGCCCATGTTGAACCTGCGTCTTATAACATTGAATATAGCAATCTATAGAAACAGACCTAGTTTTGAAATGGCTATTGCTCATTAAAACACCCAAGTCAATTCCAATGGTTCTACACTTAGGTGACCCCATTAATCCATTATAATATTTTCAATTATCAAGTAAGTTTCTGGTTGTCCGTTTTCCTAAATTTTTGTCCCTTGTGTCCACCACTAACCTATAAGAAAAGATATCTAACTTACTCCATGGTTTTAACTTTCAAGACTGTTAGCACCACTTGTTTAAGGCTATGATAATTCAATTTGCACATGAAATAGTAATTTATCTCCTCCATGCTACATTTTAAGTAAGCAATGGATGTGTAGAGAAGCTTCCACTGCCACCATTTCAAATTGGATTTTTTTTTAATTCACTTCCTTAGTACTTTTACATTAAATCTGTGTTTTTCTCTATATTGTAAAATATTTTTGTTTCCCATGCAACATAATCTACTTGCATTGCTTTAAAGCTACAAGACATGCTAGGAAGAATACCAATCAACCCTCAAGGCATGACAAATGACATTCAGCCAATTAAGTTCATCTGTTTTAGAAGTGCATCAAAAAATATTTTAGTGGTAGAAAGAGAAAAGGGATACATGTTTAGTACTAATATCACCCTTATCACTTCAAACTTTAGAGTACATCTACAGCAAAAATATTCAGAATGTTTATATAGATTGAAAAAATGCATAAGAGAAACACACCTTCCCTACAAAATCCCTAATGCATAGGAAATAATCAATTGGCGTAACCATGTGTTTTCTATGAACAATTTCCCCCAAGATTCGTTCAACTGCGGTTCCCTGATTTGAAAATCAAAGAATCAAATGAAGAACAAGCAGTCTGTTTCTAGTTCACTATACATGTATATAATACCAGTCTTTGATGATAGGTTAACTCCACTCACCTTTTGAACACCAAAAGATCTAAACTCAACAGATCGGATACTTTGAACAACAACAATAATTGTATTAGCAATTGGGCATGATTTATTGGAAATCATTGGATTTTACTTAATTTTTTTGGAAGAAAATTAATATATATGTCTCTTTTAGAACAAAAACAACTAGAAATGTTTGATTTTCATACATAAACCACAGAAAAATAGAGATTAAAGGGAAAAATGCTCGAAATTAGGATCATACATAGAGAGAAAGAGAGAGAGAGAGAGAGAGAGAGAGAGCTCTTACCAGATGTTGCAAACCGGATTGTCGAAGTAGATCTCACAAGCACAAACAGAGGGATTTCTGCTGGATCAGATCTT
The DNA here is from genome assembly GCF_017979445.1 of Akebia trifoliata. Classification (NCBI taxonomy): domain Eukaryota; kingdom Viridiplantae; phylum Streptophyta; class Magnoliopsida; order Ranunculales; family Lardizabalaceae; genus Akebia; species Akebia trifoliata. The sequence goes on along the minus strand of NC_141381.1, from coordinate 17,465,730 downwards.
TCGCTTTGACGGAAGCTTTTGGACCTAACGAAAATGACTCTAAGCCTTCGCGCAAGCAAGCGTGAGAGAAGCAAGCAAAGTAGAAGCTATCGTAGAAGCGGTCGGGGGAAAACGAGATAGAGTGAAAGAGGCGAAGGAAAATGAGAGGGAAGAGGGAAGATGAATGTGGTTTTCGCGGCTTTAAGAAAAATGAATTATTTTTCCACGGTATGTGTATGAAACAGCGCGAAAAAATTTGAGTGAGAAATTTCTTTATGTGCGGGTCCTATAGCGGCGGATACATTTATCCGCTACAAAAAAATATATATCATATTAAAAAATATTGTATAGCGGCGGATAAAATTATCCGCTGCAATAAATTATCTCAAATTTTTTTTAAACACTGTAGGAAAAAGTTGAGTGTTTATGTGCGGGTCCTATAGTGGCGGATAAAATTATCCGCGGCAAAAAATTATTTGAATTTTTTTTAATCATCATGAAAAAAATTGAGTGCGAAATTTATTTATGCATGGGTCCTATAGCGGCGGATAAAAAATCCGCTGCAAAAAAAATATACCATAATGCCATATAGCGGCGGATATAATAATCTGCTGCAAAAAAATGCAAAAAATGTGTTCCTTATAGCAGCGGATAGAATAATCCGCTGCAAAAAATGCACCATAATGTCATATAGTGGCGGAAAGAATAATCTGCTGCAAAAAAAATGCAAAAAATGTGTTATACATGGTCCCTATAGCGGCGGATAAAATTATCCGCTGCAAAAAAATTTATATAGCAGCGGATAAAATGATCTGCTGCAAAAAATGTATCATAATACGTTATGAATGGTCCCTATAGCAGCGGATAAAATGATCCGCTGCAAAAAATATACTATACTGCAGCTGAAATAGTCATCTGCTGCTATAAACCGCCGCAATAACTCGAAAATGTTGTAGTGCAAGTTCGAAAACCTCCGTCGCTAGCTCGGCATGGTGCAAATAATGAGAGTTGGTGCTGAGGGAGAGTGTTAAAATTCAACACCAGCCCAATTGAAAAAAGTACAAATTTATTGCCCAAGCCCAATGGTAATTTAGAACCTAATTTCTAGAATCTTCCTAGAAAAAATTCTAGATGTTTTTTGACAAGAGAAAAGTAGAAAATACTAGAATAGTAGATATTTTGGTAGAAAGATCTAGATGACAAATTGTAACCATCAAATTAAAAGTGTATTGGCACAATCTTAGCCATTGGTTAAGGAGGTGCTTTTAGTATAAATAGGGGTGAGTTGTTTCATTTTGTATCAAAACAAATTGTGAGAAATCAAGTAGTGAGAAAAATCAAGTAGTAGTAAAACAATAAATAAGAGGTCTTGAGAGGTTGTAGAAAGTGATTATTTGTAAAAATTGTGTTTTTCTTAATAGAGTGTTATTTTATTCTTCAAATTGTGAGTGGTATTTTTTATTATTGAGGGTATAGTACAAGTAATTTGTTTACTTGTTTATATATAATATTTGAGCATTTATAGTCAAGTACTCTAGATTTTCCTCAACATATCCTTATACTAACTTTATTAGGAAAGAAACTTATTCTAATTTGACCATCAAATGAGATGGTGAAACTAAGTGTAGCGGTTGATTTGTCCATTACATTATCCAAAATAAACTGATGTTGTTGTAGCTTAAAGGGGTCAAATGGGGATGAGTACCATGGTCTTAGACATAGCTTTATTTCACTAAATAATTTGGACACTAATCTTCTAATCCATGTGTCTAAGGACAACTGCGATTTTTTTTACTAGGCAAAGACTTGCTGAAAGCGCCCTCGATCCGCGGGGTGCGCGGATCCGCTTTTGACCCTTGAGGTTTGGGAGTCGCCACCTAGTTATTGTGGTCTAGGAACCAAACTGACTCTAAAATAGATAAAAAACTAATCTACTACAGAAAATTCGAATCCGGGGATCATGTTATGGGGTTGGAAAGTGTTAGGCACCAACCCCGCCCGGCCATTGCTGGTCTCTACTTATCCCAAATAAAGTTACATCGCTAATGACAAACCTAGATTAAAAAAAATAAAATAAAAAACTTACCTTCGATCTGCAAAAGTGTTATTCCCTCAGATCTTGTGAGAATGGCTCCTTGTACCGTATTCCTTACTTCGTTCTATCTCCGGATCTGATTCCTGATCTCCGAGGTAAGGTATCTCCTTCTTGGATCTGGGTGCTTCGAATTTGTTGTGGATTTTTGGGATGTTTTTGAGAGGTTTTTGGGTGTTTTTTAGGCTAAAATCGGAGTAGGGGTGTTAAGGAAGGAGTTGGGGCTCCAAAATTAGGGTTTTGGGGAGGTTGTGGAGGCTTCTTCACCTACTTTTTCTAGGATTTTTTCTTTTGATACGAAAATAGGGTGTGAGCACCTCTATTTATAGATATTTTTAGGGGTTAATTTGGATAGAGTTAGTATTTAATTATAGTTCTTTTAATTAGAGTTGTGTTTTAGTTAGACTTATTTTAGGTAGAATTGTGTTTTAATTAGAATTGTTTTAGGTAGAATTGTTTTTAAGTTAGAACTCTATTAGATTGAGTTATTATTTAATTAGAACTCTATTATGACTTTTGGTCTTATTTGATTGACTTTTAACGTTTTGACTTTAGTCTTAATTGATTGACTTTTAATATCTTGACTTTAGTCTTGTTTAATTGATTTTAATTTTGACTTTAGTCTCACTAGATTGACTTTAATACCTTGACTTCAGTCTTGCTTGATTTACTTTTAATTTTTGGAGAACCCCCCTCCATTATTTCTTTAATTCTTTGGACCCCCAAATGGAGGGGTCCTTAAAGAAATATCTCATGAACCCTCAACAATTTTACTTGAAAGCCCGATTGATCGATTTTTTAATTCAAAATTTTAAATTAATTTCATCAATGTTTCACTTTAATTATTTAATATTTTATTTTTTTAATTTCGGAATTTTTAATTATGAAAATTGTGAAATTACCGTTTTGCCCCCTGAGAGGACTTTTCACGTTTTAAGTTGGTTTTTAATGTTCTAGGATGTTTTAGAATCAATTTTTTGTAAGGAATTCAATGGAAATATTAGTTTTTGTTATTTATGAAATTTTTTGTGTGAAATGGTTGTGAACTTTATGAGGGGTATTTTCGTAATTTGGTCAAATTTTGTTAAAATTAGTGAAATGATTTATTTGGTTTCGATTTGTTGTTTTATGTGTTTGAGAAAGTTTTCCTAAGCGTAACGTAGGCTCTAGGGTTATTTTGAAGTTAGGGGTATTTTGGTAATTTGGTCAATTTTTAGTAATTTTTATCGTGAAGCTTCTTTTTGGTCTGCAAGATGATGATTTCTATGTTTCTGGGGTCGTATTTTCCTAGCGTAGCGTGGTTTCTAAGGTTTTGTAAGTTTGAGATACCTCATCCGGATTTCTGAAACACATCTGGTAACAAAATAAAGCAATGGAATACACATCCATCATTGGGAATCATTGCGATCGGGTTGACGAGTTGATTAATCAGGCGGATGCAAAAATGGGGTGTCTACACTTGCATTCTTGGATAATATTCCTTGTTGCCTCGGTTTTGACGTTTCTTCAGGATGAGTTGAAAGTTTTGAGTAGGATCACACTCCATAATCAGATACTGAATACTCATATCCCATACTAATTTTAGTCTTGGTGAGACCCTAAAACTCTATGAGCGTGATGGTAGCATCTCCAGTTCTGCAAGAGTTAGAAATTGCACTTGTTATTTTCTTGGAATCCTCCTACAGATGGTGGTCCTAGATTTCCGTTTGAGTTCTGTTCTCAAATGAGTTTTGCCTATCCCTCTGAAGGTGAGTGCCTTTGAAGGGTATTCAAACATGCTATTGTGGTTTGTGGTTGTTTTTATTTTTGGGGCCATGGTGAGCACAATGAACATTCCAACATTCAACAAGTCAACAAGATGATGGGCTTGTTTGGTTGAAAATTTTAAGACCAAAACCAAGAAGTTGAGTCTTCAAGGCTCATTAAATAGGGAGCTTGAAGACAGCTTCAGATAGAACCAGTTTTTTATGGTCGCATGAGTTCCTAATAGGAGAATTGGTTTTAGGAATAAGATTCCGTATAGGGGTAACATTTTGGCATAAGTAACACATGGTTTTTGTATATGCTGGAGTGAGTTAGTTTTTTTTTTTGTCTTTGTTGCTTAGATGTTTTTTATGCATGTTTTCTAGTTCTAGATAGTTGATAATCCTGTAAGTGATTTAATTTCTTTATGCAAGATGTTTTTCCTTATTTTCCTAGAGATACGGATTATAGAGTATTTGCTGAAGATGTTGGAAACATTCCAAGGCTAGATATTATCTTTCTCTTTGGTGGTTTTTTCTATCAAACCTCTTATGATACTGTCGAAAGATTATTGTATGCATTACAAGTGCTCTTTTGGTACAAATTCTTTTTTTTTTAATAATTTAGTATCACTTTCCCCATTAGGTGTCTTTAATTCATTCGAGTTTCTATAAATCAGACTAGGAAGTATTCAAGCACAGGGAGAGAATTTGTTCACTTTAATTAGGGCCCTCACAAATTCTTCTAAGCTACAAAATGCCCATGAAAGGCTATCTATTTTTGTTGAGGAGAATGAAACCAAGAATGATAAGGCTCCCCCCCTCACTCAGTTCCTTTATTTGTGATGACAGTCTCTCTTAATTTATAAAGGAACATTTTTCAACTCTTATTTTTCATATTATTAAAATCTCATTAAATTGTACCTTGAAAATTGTTCATGGGTCAGTAGCTATCACAAAATATACAAGGCTGACATTGCTTTGTTTAGCTCTACCATTTTTTTTTATGTATTATCATCATACTTGAAGTAAAGTTATTCAAATTTTTATTTTATAATTCTTGAAACATTCCTCTTGATCCACTGTTTATGGAGTGAAACTTACCACCAACCCCTTACAATGTGGTCAAGGACCAAGAGTATTGTGGAGATATTAGAGTTGGTCTCATATCCACTCCTAAGGTATTTTTCTTGATGTCCTTTAATATGTTTATATGCATTTTCATAACTGTTATACAGTAAACAAACATTCTCTATTAGTCACAAAATCCAGATGGGAAAAGAAATAAGTGAAAAAAAAAAAAAAAACAATAGCACAACTTAAGTTCAAGCCCTATCTATCCTTCGGTAACTCAAGCACTTCAGGATGAGCATAATACATGACTCAAACACTATGGTTCTGTGCACATTTCATGTCAGTTGAGTGTGTTTGAGTTTAGTATTATTCTTTTAATTAACTACACAATATGTTTTGTCTGTATTCCATATTCTGTATGACCATTGATTTCTTCTTTTGCTTATTATTTTGTAGCTCCAGCATTGAAATCAGAAAAATGTCACATTTCTGTTGATGAACTTTTGATATCGATGGTATGGAGTGATATTTTGGTAATCATGTTTTGTGTTCATGAGGCTTGGGAGAATCTGGGACTCTCTTTGGCTGTTTGATGATATTAGTGGTTTATATATGGTGATTGATTCTACGTGGCATAATCTTTGAACTTGAAATTTTGAGCATACATCACATGAGAAATTTTTGACACGATGGTGAAGTCTTCAACCATCTCAAAATCTAACTAATAAGGAGTATCTGATCAAGGAAACAGTGGCAATGTAGGAGAAATCCAAACCTTGAGGAAAATAAGGGGACACAATAGAGCGGAGAGAGCCAGAAGAGATGAAAGACATCACGACCATTTGCTTCTGATTGTGTTTTATTTCTAAGAAATTATGTGACTTAATTTCATTTGTTAGTGCCCAATTGCTTCTATTAGAGCTTGTTTAATAATGAAATTTCAATATATAATATGAATTTTGAGTTGCTTAGCTTAATTTGGAGCTCATTTTATGATTTTTCTTTTTCTTTTTTTATTTTTTTTTATTATTATTTCGTTTATTGTGATCGGTGAATTAGAGGATTATGTTGTTGCTTGTTAAACCTCCAAATTCGATGGTCATACTCTAGGGAATTTTTTTAATTTTTTTAAAGCTCATTCTCCAATAATTAGATAGTCTAAGGACGTCAAAAAAAATTCTACAAAAAAATATTTAACGGGAGGGTCCGTCAAATTTCTTAAAAATTTGACAGGCTAAGATCGTCAAATATGGGCTTTTTTCACATAGTAAACCATCTCCCAAAATACAACTTCTCAAAATATACATCATGTCCCAAAATTTGAATTACACTACACTCGCCATACTACTAGACAAATCCTCAAGCTGACAGAAGCTACAGATTCACAACATGACCTTCTACAGGAACCTCCTCGAATGACTCTTCATAAGCAAGTTCTCCAAAAGCTAAAACATCTGAAAAGGGAAGGATAGGATGAGTAACAGGAAAATATTACTCAATAGGATGAACATCGTTCTAACAGCGAGTCATAAATGTACAAGTAAACATCTGAACATTTAAATAATACAAGTTTTTATAAAGTGGTATATGATAAATATCTAAGCATGCTAAATAAGTAGTTGTAAATAATTTTAATCTATAATTTCTATCATTTAAAGTAACATATACATCTTTTCCAATAGAAAACATCTAATATCATCACAAAATAAAGAAAATACATAATAAGAACACAGCGGTGTAGTCGATAAGAGAGCAGAAGAACCGTCGATTCAATGACCTCAGCATGGCAATCAATATTTCAAACTTAACCTTCAATGTGGAATCCCATTGTGAAAATTTGATTTTGTGGCCAATCGACATGCCAAACTTTTGGGACCATTTATCTGACTCAGACTAGTCGTTGGCCAAGATCCCACTACTGAGTTCACCTTATGGTGAGGCCTACCGTTTGACTACTGTAGACTAAAAATAATCACTAACTAGCCCAAGAGACCCCTCACATTGAAGCCTATCAAGTGGCAATACATGTGAACCCTGTCTACCTCTACACTATACAGAAATCGCCTTTACACAAAACGATTCCCAAGAAAGAAGAAGAAATTCCCGGATCTAGTGCTGATCGAAGATTGACCCACCATTTTTGAATATATAGCAATGCATCACTCTTTGTAGGTTTTCCACGACTCTTTTTTTATAAACAAAATAATTTGTTTTGTATATAGTATATCATTTTTGTATAAAAAATATGAATAAGATTTGATAGTGTCTTCCAATGACATCTATATGTCATTTTCATCCATCAATCATTCCATCATGTTTTACGTGGCATGTCCATCATGTAGAATTGAAGACACTATCCCAATAATCAGTCAAGAACATATGTTATCTCTATCCATCCATCAATCAATCGACTAATCTATCATTTAACTTCCTACATATCTATCAAAGTATTTTTATTTCTTAAAGTAATTCGAAATCCAGAGAGCATCAACCAATTTCATTCGATGATTTTGGTTAAGTAGAAGGACTCGAAAAACGCGATAAAATCATAAGACACAAAAGTTGAAAAAACTGTCAAAATTTTGTTAAGTGTTGGAAAAAATGATTTTTTAAAGTTATCGGAATTGAAAATAGGTTTTTGTAAATAAAAGTCATCAACAACATGAGAAAGACTATGTAATTTTTATAACTTAATTCAAAGTAATACTAAAAATATCATGTTTTAAAAATTAGACAAAAATATTAAAATTTACGTTTTGTTCTTGAAAGCAAAAATTACATTTTGATATGATGAGATTTGGATCTCAAAACCATTTCTAAAGTTTTCAAATGGGGGGGTTAAACCTTAATTTTATTAAATAACTTAAAATAAATGAAACTTTTACATATATATTTTTAATGAAATAAAGGTATGAAAAGAGTGTATAAGCTGTGTGGGAAGTAGTGTTGAGGTTGTTTTTCAAATTCTAAAATTTTTTGGGTCTAATGGTGGTACCGTCCGCAAGCAAGAGGTTCAAAATTTTTATTTTTCTTTTAAACTTTTTTAGTCGAAAATTATTCGAAGTTGATACCAAAGTTATAGATTTGCTAATAAAACCTTATACAACTTTTAATATGCTTAAAACATATTCAATGGGGACAAATCTATAAAAAATAATCAAGCAATAATGAATTAATCCATTCAAACATGTGTAGGTTTAACGAAATGATCGATATTTGGAAGAACAATCACAATCTAAAGTATAACATGAAATTTTCTATGAACTTGTAGTATAATTAGAAGGCAAAAGGGAAGGCATCCTACCTCAGACTACATTCAACGGTTAAACGGAGTTTAAAATCGTCTCCGGCCACTCTCCAAATTTTTTCTCAGACGAAAATCTTATTTTCTTGCGTTTACGCATAACCCTCGACAACGTGTACAACTCTCCTTCTTGCAATAAGACTCGGATTGTTCTAGTTTGGCATAGATTTGAGTTGCAAAACTCGAGAAAAAATGGGCTGATATTTGTTTGTAGAGAAAAATAAGAAAAATTAGATTTTTCTTTATAATTCAAATATTTATGATTTAAGTGGGATGTAAGTGTCATTTCATGAGTTATTTTTCTTGAATGTCGATTTGGACAATCTTATACTCTATTCCGGATAATTTTTTAACGAGAATCTAATGGTAAGATCGGATTCCTCAAATTATATGTCAAATTATCATTTACCTACTTTGGTAATTACTTGATGCAAAATTTAAGGATTTTATAACTTTTTTGTTCAAACTCGAATTCAAGCGTACTTACATGCTAAAATATGTTTTTCAACCATTTTGAATCTAATGGAAAAAATCAGATTATGTTAAAAGTGAACAAAACAAAATCCAAGTATTTTACCTTAAGTTCCTCTATCAGAATTTTCTCCAAATTTCACTTTTTTATTTCCTCAAGATACTAATTAGAATTCGGGGTATTATATCCTCCCGCCTTAAATAAAATTTCATCCTCGAAATTTATGAACGTATTCGAATTATAAAGAAAAATCTAATTTCATGAGTTATTTTTCTTAAATTATAACTATTGAAAAGGTAGCAACTTAAGTTGATAAAGATATCTTCTTCAAAGGTCCTGTGCTCCCTTAATTTCATATTTTCTCATGAGTTGGAATTTGAATGAACGATCAAACAAATTGCTTCTCTTCCTATCTCACCTTAGCAACAATCCTCTATTTATGATCTCTACCCATATTATGGTGTACGGCTCTTCAACCAAATAAGAAACTAACGATCCTACAATTTAAGAAACTATCCTAATTAGAATACATAACACAACTAATCCTTAAACATCAAGGATTACACAAAATCTTTTACGCTATATGCAGTTTTCTTTCATAATCATACTTCTCAACACTCTACAAACATTCGTGTCAATTCTCTGAAAAGTTCTAACAAAAATCTCATAATGTTATGCCTTATTTATTTCACTTACAACCCATCTTTTAATTAACCAAATGAAATCTTCTAGTTATTGACTCTATCATTCTAAGGAATATCCTTCATCTGATCTTGAACTAAACAATTTCATCCTTAAGAAATGAAAATTATAAAAGAGTATGACTTAAACTGTTGAATGGAGTTTCTCCTAGTTCTCATAAGCTTTCCCATAGAAAACATAAATGGTTTTATAAAATTTCAATCGTCTCCTAATTCTCCCAACATACTTAGAAAACCAAAATCTTTATTACTAAAGCATTCGAATCATGCAAGACTTGAATCTTTAAGATACTTCGTCATACTTCATTCTTGTATCTAATCTCTTGAAATTATCATCACTATCAAAGTCTGCTAACATTCTTCTTAACATTATCACACTAAGAATTTATACACTTGCAGATCATCACAATTAATTCACTGATCGTGAGTATGCCTACAATAATATATTTCAACATCTTTTGACATAAAATTCTTGTTCGATATAATAATGTTTTCCCAAAATGTTTCTCATTAGTACTTTGTGTTTTAGTCCTTATTCATCAATATGTGTATTTCATCAAATTCTAAATCAAGGAACTATATTATTTATGAAATACACTTCAATTGGTTGGAAAGTCACCCATCAATGAAAATTTATATTTATATTTGCACACCTATGTTCTCTAAGTTCCTAAATAATCTTTAGAGAATATCATTCTTCTTTCTCAAGAATTTTCGAAAACGATAAAATCTTTTACTCAATCTTTCTTAATCGTATTGCCTAAACTATTTTCTTTAAATTTAATTCTCATCATAAGAAATCTCCAAGGAAAGGAAATTTCATAACTTTTTTAAATTGTTTACACCGATAAAATAGCAACACTAAACTGTTCATGATGATATCCTGAATAGAACCTTCTCTGTAGTTACTACCTTAGAGTAAATCCAATAAATTCATTATCTTCAAAGCATCATAATATATTTACATGTCATAATATTCATGGTTTTGGCTCTTCTTACCATACAGATCATACCCCAAACCTTAAGTGCATGGATAATATCTAAATCCTCTGTAAAACAAAGTCTATACTTCAAAATTCGAATGGTTAGTATTATTTCCAATGAGCTATCAACTATCCTGAACAATTATATTTCGTATCCTATTGATTTTTACCAATGAAATATGTCTATCTATGTCTATGATAGGTATTTCTAGTTTTCCTATAATACTTTATGTAATAAATAATTGAATATACATTCATAGTCTATCATAGAGTATGTTAAACAATAAAGTTATAATCGCACCTCTTATGACATTTTGAGAAGTTGTAGATTTAGTCTGAGTCCTAGCATTAGCCTTAGCTTGTAATATATCCCTAGTCCTTTATAGTGCCTTAGAATAATCTCTCCTGAGATACCCCAACTCCTTACATTCATAGCATCTAAGGTGCATATTCTTCCTCTGAGTTATTGATGCTCCTTGCAATTATGTTGACTCTTGCACACTTTTTCGTTTCTGATTGTTAGTCATGTTTCTTCGAGGTGGTATGAGTATGTCATTAGCCTTATTAACACATAATTCCCTCAATTAGTCTGTCTAACATCTTATTAAACTACGTATCCTTAATCGATTTCAGTTGGTTAAAACATTTGAATCTTTTATGTCTCAATTTGCCACATTCATGACATACAACAACTTTTTCTTTTAACTAATTTTGTAGTATACTTTGTTGCTTCTTATAAAACTTTTTAATATCTTGAGTTGGCAGTTCTATAGTCTCGCTTCTTATGTATGGTTGTTTTTCCCGTGAATTTCTAAATTTTGTAATCATTTGCTCCTTATTGGATCCCGATTGTATTCTTTCCTGATCATTTTGGGATTTGTCTTTAAAATGATGGTCTAACATCTCTGATATCCACTCTAATCTTTTTGTTAATTGACCCATCATCACCATTTGAGCTTCAAATAATTCCGATTGTTTCCTTTCCATACGATCCTAATTCTGGGCTATTTTGGAGATCGCTTCCATCTAAAATTTTATTTCTATAAGTTTCTTTGGCTCAGGTAGATCTTTCTCACAAGTTTGGCTCCTTGTCATAGGTCCTGGAGTGTATTTATTTCCTTTCATTTCACCAAATCTGTATATTTAAGAACTTTTATAAGCTACTTAATTCAAAATCTTCCAACAATTATTTAGGCAGTATATTTACCCCATATTACAATATTCCACAAATGTATAATCTTTAAAAGTTCTGCCCAATTTGATAATTTCCTATGGGGGTAAATAATGAAACTGTCTCATCAATGCCTATTAACTTATAAGATTTACAATTTAAATGATCCTTGTAAGTTCTCCAAAACTAAAAGGCATTTATTCAAAATCTAGGCAGAGTTGAATTATACTTCAAAGATTCATGTATTCAAATATATTTCATTTAATTCTGATGAGTTCGTTAACTCCTCAAATGACCATTGTTTCATATTCTTAAGGAATTTCTTATTGTTCCAGATCCTATATCTAATCTAGACTCTAATAGACCTCTATTCGAAACTAATATAGAGCTCTGATACTATGCTATCACGTTTCGAAATCCTAACATGAATCTTGAGGATTCCTCAGTTAGAATCTCGAGGTGTGAGTTAACCAGTCAATCTAATAGAACATTCACAAGAAATAATACTTATGGAAAGAAAATATACACAGTGAAACAACAATTGACTAACATTTATACAAGAGTCTAGAGTAAGTGAAAGTTCAACAGTCATCAAATAATTACATCAAATCCATAACATCATAACCATCTCCCAAATACAACTTCTAAAAATATACATCATGTCCCAAAATTTGAATTACATCACACTTACTATACTACTAGACAAATCCTCAAGTTGATGGAAGCTACAGATTCACGGCATGACCTTCTACAGGAACATCCTCGAATGACTCCTCATAGGCAGGTTCTCAAAAAGCTAAAACATCTGAAAAGGGATGGATAGGGTGAGTAACAGGAGAATGTTACTCAGCAGGATGAACGTCATTCTAATAGTGAGTCATACATGCACGAGTAAACATCTAAACATTTAAATAATACAAGTTTTTATAAAGTGATATACTATAAATATCTAAGCATGTTAAGTAAGTAGTTGTAAATAACTTCAATCTATCATTTCTATCATTCAAAGACACATATGTATATTTTTCAATGAAAAACATCTAACATCATCACAAAATAAAGAAAATACATAATAAGAACATGGCGATGCAGTTGATAAGAAAGCAAAGGAACACGTCGATACAATGACAATCGATATTCCAAGCTTAACCTTCGATGTGAAATCCCATTGTTAAAATCTAATTTTGTGGTCGGTAGGTATATCACATTTTTGAGACTGTTTATCCAACTCTGACTGATCGTTGGCCAAGAACCCAACACTGAGTTCACCTTATGGTGAGACCTATCATTTGATGACTGTAGACTAAAGTGATCACTAACTAGCCCAAGAAATTCCTCTCATCAAAGCTTATTAAAAGGTAATACATGAGAACATACCTTTACATTATACAGAGATCGCCTTTATACAAAATATTTTCTAGGAAAGAAGTAGGAGAAATTCTCGGATCTTATAAGCTGTAATATGCTCTAAGGTATAAAAAATATGAACAACGTTTGTTAGTATCCTCCAATGACATGCATCTATCATTTCCATCTATCAATCATTCCATCATGTCTTACGTGACATGTCCATCATGTAAAACTGGAGGCACTGTCCCAACAATCAGTCAAGAACATACGTTCTCTTTATCTATCCATCAATCAATCGATCAATCCATCGTCTAACTTCCTACATATCTATCAAAGTATAAAGGCTCGAAAATCACGATAAAATGATAAGACACAAAAATTGAAAAAACTATCAAATTTTGGCTAAGTGTTGGAAAAAGTGATTTTTCAAAGTAGTCGAAATTGAAAATGAGTTTTTGTAAATGAAAGTCCTTGAGAACATGAAAAAGATCAAGTGATTTTTATAACTTAATTCAATGTAACGTTAAAGATATTTCGTTTTGAAAATTGGACAAAAAATTTAAAATTTACGTTTTGTTCTTGTAACCAAAAATTACATTTTGATATGATGAGATTTGGATCTCAAAACCATTTCCAAATGAGAAGTAAAACCTTAATTTTATTAAAGAACTTAAAGTAAATGGAAAGAGAAAAATAAAGAGGACATTTACTTTAATGTTTTTAAGGTATGAAAGAGTGTATAGGTTGTGCGAGAAGTAGAGCTGAGGCTATTTTTTAAATTTTGAAATTTCTTGGGTCTGACGATGGAGACATATATGGCTGATGGTGGCACTGTCAGCAAGCAGGAGGCTCAAAAATTTTTGTTTTTCTTTCAAATTTTTTTCGTCAAAAACTATCTGAAGTTGATACCAAAGTTATAGATTTGCTAATAAAACCTTATACAACTTATAATATGCTTAAAACGTATCCAATGAGATGAAATGTATTGAAAATAATCAAGCAACCATAAATTAATTCATTCAAACATATGTAGGTTCAATGAAATGATCGATATTTGAAAGAACAATCGCAATCTAAAGGATAATATGAAAAATTTTATGAACTTATTGTCTAACTAGAAAGTAGAAGGGAAGGTGAAAGCGCTCTTGATCCGCGGGGTGCGCGGATCTGCTTTTGACCCTTGAGGTTTGGGAGTTGTCACCTAGTTATTACGGTCTAAGAACCAAACTGACTCTAAAAAACAGGCAAATATTACTAATCTACGAAAGAAAAAAGGGTCCGGGGATCACGTTACGGGGTTAGAAGGTGTTAGGCACCAACCCCGCCCGGCAAACGCCGGTCTCTACTATTCTCAAATAACCTACATCGTTAAAAGACCTAAGTAATAATAAAAAAGTTCAGAAATTTATACCTTTTCGAAGATAATGTTCTCGTTCCCTCAGATCTGACAGAGTAACTTCTTATACAGTATTCCTTGCTTCAGTCTATCTCCGGATATGATTTTTGATCTCCGAGGCGAAGTATCCCTTCCTTAGATCTGGATTCTTTGGATTTGTTTATGAATTTTTTGGTATTTTTCAAGCTAAAATCGAAGTCTGGGTGTTAGGTAAGGAGTTGAGACTTCAAAACTATGATTTATGGGAGGCTAGAGGGACTTTTTGACCTACTTCTCTTGGAATTTATGATTTGATACGAAAATAGGGTGTGAGGACCTCTATTTATAGTTTTTTTAAGGGTTGATTTAGAGAGAATTAGTGTTTGATTATAATTCTTTTAGTTAGAGTTGTCTTTCAGTTAGAATTGTTTTAGGTAGAGTTATATTTTAATTAGAATTGTTTTAGGTAGAGTTATATTTTAGTTAGAATTCTATTAAGTAGAGTTATTACTTAATTAGAACTCTATTAGAATTTTGAATTTTGATCTTATTTGATTGACTTTAAGATTTTGACTTTAGTCTTAATTGATTGACTTTAATACCTTGACTTTAGTCTTGCTTAATTGACTTTAATTTTGACTTTAGTCTTACTTGATTGACTTTAATACCTTGACTTTAGTCTTGTTTGATTGACTTTAATTTTTTGGAGAACCTCCCTCTATTATATCTTTAATTCTTTGGACCCCCAAATGGAAGGGTCTTTAAAGAAATATCTTGCGAACCCTCAACAATTTTGCCTGAGAGCCTGATTGATCGATTTTTTTAGTTCAAAATTTTAAATTAATTTCATTAATGTTTCACTTTAATTATTTAATATTTTATTTATTAATTTCGAAATTTTTAATTATAAAAATTGTGAAATTACCGTTTTACCCCCAAAAAAGACTTTTCGCGTTTTAAGTCGATTTTCGATGTTCTAGGATGTTTTAGAAATAATTTTTCATAAGGAATTCAATGGGAATGTTGGCTTTTACCATTTATGAAATTTTTTGTGTGAAATGATCTTGAACTTTATGAAGGGTATTTTCGTAATTTTGTCAAATTATGTGAAAATTGGCGAAATAATTTATTTGATTTCGATTTGTTATTTTATGTGTTTGAAATGATTTTTCTAAGTTTAATGTAGACTCTAGGGTTATTTTGAGTTTAGGGGTATTTTGGTAATTTGATCATTTTTTAGTGATTTTTATTGTGAAGCTTCTTTTTGGTCTACAAGATGATGATTTCTATGTTTCTGGGGTCGTATTTTCCTATCATATCGTGGTTTCTAAGGTTTTGTTAGATCGAGATACCTCATCCAAATTTCTGAAACATATCTGGTAACAAAGTAAAGCATTAGAATAAACATCCATCATTGGGAACTGTTGCGATAGGGTTGATGAGTTGATGAATCAGGCAAGTGCAAAAATGGGGTGTCTACAGAAGGTATCCTACCTCAGAATACATTCAATGGTTGAATGGAGTTTAAGATTGCCTCTGGTCAATCTCTGAATTTTTTCTCTAACGAAAATCATATTTTCTTGCATTTACATGTAACCTTCAACGACGTGTACAACTCTCCTTCTTGTAACTAGACTTGGATTGTTGTAGTTTGGTGTAGATCTGAGTTGCAAAACTTGAAAAAAAAATGGGTTGATATTTATTTGGAGAAAAGAATAAGAAAAATTGTATTTTTCTTTATAATTCAGATATTTATAACTTAAGTGGGATGTAAGCATCATTTCGGTAGTTATTTTTCTAAAATGCCAATTTGAAAAATCTTATACTCTATTTTAGGTGATTTTTTACACGAATCTAATGGTATGATCGGATTTCTCAAATTATATCTCTAAATTATCATTTATGTACTTGGTAATTACTTGATGCAAAACTCGAGGATTTTATAATTTTTCCATCTGAACTCGAATTCGAGCCTACTTATAGACTAAAGTATATTTTTTGACCATTTTAAATCCAATGGCGAAATCAGATTACGTTAAAAGTGAACAAAACAAAATTTGAATATTTTACCTTAAGTCCCTCTATCAGAATTTTCTTCAAATTTCACTCTTTTATTTCCTCAAGATACTAATTAGAATTCGGGGTATTACAAAGTGGGGCCCAAATAACTTGAATTTTGATCATTGGTCTTGTCTCAAATTCTGGATCATAGTGGTAACTTTAGATTTTTCTAATTCGTCTTGAAACTTCGCGAATATTTTCTATTACACGTAAATAACAGTAATTAATTTCAAAATATATTATTTTATTAAAATAAATGATAAATATGGAGTAACTATGCATTATATCTAATGAGAGGATTTAGTGTGTAATTTATCTATAAAATTCATGTAATAAGGGCTCTAGAAACTACTTTCTAAACCTTGGTCACTTTTGAGTTCCACCAATGAAGATCATCAAAGGGTAAAAGAGTAAATGTACATGAAATCCTAGAGAATTTTCTTTTAAGGGTAAAATGATCAAGGGGCCTTGGTGTTCATCAAATTATATTGAACTTGAAAAAAAATACTTGAAAATGTGAGAGGAGTGAAGGGCTTATTGGTTAAATATCATAAAACAAGTCTCAATAAAGTAGGGGTATGAAGGTAATTGCAATCTTGTGGGGGCCAAAGGTGACCAAGGTAAAAGATGAGGGAATGGGCATAATTACCATAGGACCAAGGTGTAGAGTGTTGTTGAATGAAGATATAGTAAGGTCAATAAAGTAAAAAAGGCCTATGGTCCCAAAAGCAAGAGAGGTGGAAGGGGGGGGGGGTGAAAAGTAAAATGCACAATGGTTAAAAATAAGAACCTTAACAAAATTACCTTGGGACAAAGATAAAGTGCTAAGTAAGGTTAAAGTAGGGTCAAAGTGGTAAAAGGCCTTGTGGTCTTAAGAGAAAAAAAGGGTTAGTGGGATGAAAAGAGAAGTGGTCTTCCAAAAGTTTTGTGATGTCTATAGGTGAGGTAAGGGAAAGTTTATGTTTTCCATAGGTGAGGTGCAGACAGGCCAAATAATGCCTTGTCCATACCTAAGGTGGGGATGGGCCAAATTTGGCATGTCTATACCAAAGGTACGGACAGGCTGGGTTTGGGCTTGTTTGAAATGCTTTATTAGACCTTGGATTCCTTCTAGTGGGCCTTTGAACCCCTTTTTGTAACACTCTCAGACCAAACCCTTTACCATAAGATTCCTTAAGTTCGATCTAGGCAAAGTAGGGTGTTTACTCAATGTTTACTAAATTTACCACCCAAATGGGAGGGACATTTAGAATAAATGCACCCTTAGTTTTGAGTATATCTTAACAACCTCATTAGTTAAAATCTTAAATCTTTGAGATCAATAAATCAATTTATTTGATCTCAACAATTTGAATTATCGATCTCAATAATTCATATTTAAAAGTTGATATGGATGATTCATGTTCAATCGTAGAGACGGACAATTCAAATCATTGATCTCACCAATTGAAATGGGGTCAGGGCGTTAAGAAAGAAAATGTTTACTATATGGACTATCAAGTTATTACCAAAGAAAAAAAAAATAGTTGAAATTAAAATAATAAAAAAAATCCCTTTTGCATGATGCATTAAGTAATTTTTTTTAAGAAAGAAAGAAAGAAAATATTTACTAAATGGACCATCAAGTTATTGTCAAAGAAAAATAAAAATAGCTAAAATTTAAAAAGAAATCCCTTTTGCATGATGCATTAAGTAAATTTTTTAAAGACAAAAAAATCATTTATCTTAAAAAAATAAAAAATAAAATAAAAATCTAAGGATTATCGAATATTTATCTTGAAAATAACATTGCGAGAGAGGGAGGCCTCCATCTTCAATGGAGATTGTAAATTTGTTTTCTATTTTTATTTTTAACATAATTTATTGCACCCAATAACTATTAAACACCGTTAACATCGCTCGTGATCAATTATAAGCCAACGGCCCTTACAATTGCATAAAAACGATTTCCGTACCATCGCTTATAGGCCTCAATGATCAAGGACACCCTAATCAAAAGCAAAAGAAGTGGGCATCTTTTAGACCACTGTGATGCGTACCCCTAGAGTAGATAGACTCTGTGAGGGTTCAAGGGGGAAAACGGCTTGAACTGAAAAAAGACTGTTTGGACGAAAAAGGTTAAAAAAAAGGAAAAGACATCCTTAGCCTCTAAGGACAAACAGTCAAACAGAATCCTTGAGAAAGTGAATGTTTGAATACTTTATACTTGTTTTTTTATCAGAGAATTAGTGCGGCCAAAGTAACAAAGAGATTGTGCTTGTCCTTATTTGCTTGGAGTTTAGCAAGAGAGGTGCACGCTCCAAGGTAAAATGATAGGGTGTTTTACCAAAACGGACAAAGCTAAATAATAGGATGTTTATCAAGATCAACAATTTCATGGAAACTGGACCAACCACTATTGTGAAATATTTATGAAAAATGATTACATGTCTAGACGTAAAAAGACTTACCTCACCCAGATTCGTATTTTGGTGGACCTTGCTCTGATTTTTTCAACAAGTTTCACATCTAAAGAGGATTTTCCAGTTCAGGATTCGCTCAAGATCAAGTTAACAAGAATAATAGAAAACACCTATTCGCAAAATCAAACAGTCCCCTTTTCTTTGGTAACTTAATTCATGAAGATCTTGTCAATAATTTAGTATCTTAGTTTAGATCTTTTTATCTTATCTTGTTGACGCTATATTGTATTAGAATTCTTTCTAACATCAATCACTAACTGTTAGGTCCGCATGGATTCTCTCTCCATTTCCATGATCTTTTCTTAATGAGTAATCACTCGAGTGCTTTGATACTAACACATGTCACTTAGGCTGAGCTTTTTCTAGGAATCATTTGAGATGAAACATGATGTTTCAACTAAATCACTCATCTGTTGAGTTATTTTCTAATGTCAATATTACAATACATGTCCTACTTGACTTAATCTTTTCATGCATAAGTGATCACGTGAGAGACCTCTTGTTGGACCATGCCACTAGGCATAATTATACAACTACAATATCCATTTTTGTATTTATTTATTAGATTTTTTGACTAAAAATTCTATGAGAATGTGATAATCAAGAAGATTTACAATATCATTGCACACCATATTTTATTGTTATGTGGATGAAACATTTTCATGCATTATCGTTGCATGGCATATTTTATTTATTTATTTAAATTTTCATATCAGTTACATAATAGAAAATTTACAATATTCTTCATTTACTTGATATGATTATTATCTTGATTAAATCATGGGTAAGTATAGTAGTTGTACCTATGAAGATTTTTTTCACGTTTTTTATTCAAATTTTCAGATATACATCACGGGGATGTGCCTTAATTGGATTTTAGAAAAATGCATTTATATATTTTCTTATTTCAAACTTGTTTGTATCGAAATAAAATAAGAGAAGTAATAAATCATGTGGGAATTTATTTTATTTTCTAAATTCTATGTGATGGATTATCCCTCGAGAAATGTTTAAGTTGTTTTATTAATTTCTTTGAATAATAAATTAAAGTGATGATTGATTATTATTTTGTTCTAAACATTAAGTAAATCAAATCTTATTTGTATTTTATGTAATAAATTACTAATTTTAGAATATTCCACCAGTGTGGTTTGATAGAGGTTGAAAATGGGCAAAATCATCAAAATCGGATGAGTATTGAATTTTATATATTTTTTAAATAAACCATTGGAATTTGAATTTATGTTATCTTTTCAAATAAGTTCGATTTCGACCCATTTTTCTCTTAAAAATACTTTTTTTTTTAAATGGTCAAAACATGAAACTTTTAAGTTTATGTGTTAACTTTCTAACCCCACCAACCGTTCGCGAAAATACTAAGCGTGTAATCCGCAGCAACCATTTCTTTAATATAGGTCTATTTTGTCCACAATGGGACAACACACATTTGCTAACTTTTTCTAAAATTTTCTCTTATATTTTCTTCTATAATATATGACTATTATATTTTTTTATGAAAAATAGATTGAGTTGAAAATCTAACAATTTAGATAATACACTATATTGATATGTCTTGATAATCGAATAAAATCATACATTCTGGATTACCGATGTTTACTTCTAGTATTGATTGTTATAAGAGGTTTTTAAGTGTTAACCGTAAAATCCCTTTTATCAAAATCATATATATTTTTTATATATATTAAATAATTTATAATTTTCTAACCTTCAATATACAGATCTATATCATGACTCACAGGTTATGGGTTGGATTGTGGACCTAGATTTTGGGGCGCCACAGATATAATTGTCGAGATCAACACTTCAAGCTTTGATATCAAAGCTTTAAATCGTTGATCTCAACACTACAAACTCCGATCTCGACACTTCAAATTTTTTGAATTCTTGATTTACAATTTTAACACTGGGTAGATCTTCCCTAAATACCTAAAATGCATGTATTATAATGGCAAAATGGACACTCGAATCAAACGTTATGACTAAATCTTCAAAATAATGAGTATTATTAGTAAACTATATTCCATATTTCATTTAACATTGTCAACCGTTGAAAAATCTAGGTAAGTTAAAAGACGTAAGAGTTTGAGTCAATTTATTATAAAAGAAATGGAGTTTGAATGAGAGAAATGAGTTCAAAGAAGGAGAAATATGTAGAAGATACATGGAAGATCAAGCATTGGTTGATTTTTTTTTATTGTAAAGAAAGCACAAGGGTATTTTGATTTTAAGATGCCATTATTGTAGCAAACGAACCTATTTCTTTTAATACTCTTGAAATAATCATTTTTTTTTCACATTGTTGTGGAATTTTAAGTCAAAAAATCCTTATTTATTTTTTCCCAAAATAATTATTTTGGGTACCTACGTTAAAATGAATTTACCTTTATTTCCTTTTATTTATTTATTTATTTATTTTTTTTTCTGAGAACTCATCCAATAAATAGTTTTTCTTCCAAAAAGGTATTCTTAGTTCTTACAGCTGAATTTACCTTTTTACCTTATTTTTAAACTCAAATAAATCCTAAAGATCTAAATTTTGTAAAAATGCATGATATATGATTTTAGATTTATAAGATAGTTAAAGTTGGTGTGACGTTAATTAAAGTTGGTGTGGCAATAGAAACTCTCTCATTTTGACCTCATACATTACTGTTTTGGTACTTCCCCTTAAATAATCTCTCCCCGGGATAAAAATTTCAGGAAAAAAAAAAAGTACGTATTGTCAAAAAAAAAAGCCAAAACTTTGCAATTTTTTCTTTTAGCATTATTGTACTGGACTTGTCAATTGAATGCAGCTAATCAAGAAATTTCTTTGGCATTCTCTTCATACCTAGGATTGTTTGACATTTTCTCAAGAAACGAAGAAGAGGGTGTCACGTTCTATCAAACTCTAATCTTGTATTTCCCTCAATCAGAAGTTGCAAGGTTTTTCATATACGAGTTTTTTTTTTATCTTTTCTACTTTTTCAAATAAAATTCCAAGATTAATTGAGTTCTAAAACAAACAAAATTGGTTGCTCTATTTTTTTGCATTTTTCTAGCTTCTTTCGTACTTTGGTTGAAGATGAGTTGTAGATGAAATTAAGGTTTGACGATCTATAACTATACATGAAGGTTTTATGTATCCAACATACAAAATCATCGAACTTCAATTATAACAAAATTAATCTAAAATTTGTATAAATTCTTCTTAAAAATCTCGACCAATACATTTGACCAATAATTTTTTTTGCTCATTATGTTGTATTAAATAACTTTAACATTACATTGGATTACTTCATTATATTATAGACAGCTAATTAAGTATTTGTATACTTTTGTTTATCAGTTAGAACCATGAACATGGAGAGGTGTTCCTTATTTGTTTTTGCGGTGGACGATTAACAAAAGAAACTAATTTAGAGTATATTGATGGTATTAGCAAGCTTATGCAAGTTGAGAGATCTACAGAATTTTCTAAGTTATGCTTTAGACTATGGGATGCATTTATTATGCCTGAAGGCAAGTTATTTAAGGTAGTATGTGTGTACTCTACAACTCCCACTGGTAGTAGATTCATTAGACTGGAAATAAGAGATGATGATTCTCTTGCATTGGTATTCTTGCTTGTTTCTCACCTATGCACTTCGTTGGAGTTTTATATTGACCAACATTCATAAGCACATGTCGTGTTAGAGTACTACATGTATTCATGTTCTTTGCATTGATTCCTATTTTATAGAATTTTCACAAATTTTAAATATTGATGAATATTAATTTTTTTCATGAAAGATCATCCATTGGTAGTACACTACAACAAACAAATATCAATTCAAAGGTTGTTAGTGTAATACCCTGAAAAATAATTAAATATTTTTTTAAGAAGCCTATTCCATGGCTTTCGATATGGTTTCATGATGAGATCCTTGCTCGAGGGTGGAGTCAATTTATTTATGAGGGTAATGAGACATTCGCTGAAGAACTTGTAGAAAATTATATGACTCTATCGTCTCCGTTAACCCATCCATTTTGTCAATCAATATCAACTTCTGAGGGATTTTGATTACAATTGATGCCTTCGATATTCAAGAAATTTTAAGCATTGAATTGGTTGAGAATGATGCTTGCAAGCCAAGTTTTGGCTTTTAGCATTATGTTACTCGACTCAGCCTCTCTAAATAAGATATTCACATCACTGACGGTGGTCTCAAGTCTAAATACCTTGACAAAAAGTAGTACCTTTGTTGGCGATGGATCATGAGCAACATTTGGGCACTCAACACTTGATTGAGATGTATAAAAAACATCTCTACATTCTACGTGATGTTCAGACTCGTGATCCGACCTTTTGTGTGGTCTGCCTACTTCTTGAAACACTCACCGATGTGATGACGACTTGAACTCGTTCCTTAACCCTACCTTACCTTATCTATTGTATCTTTCAATAACGACGGGGTATTCTCATGGTTGGCCTACTTACTCAGGGTCAACTTGAGAAAATTCTCACATTTAGAGGAAAAATGACTTTTAAGACTTGTGTTCAAGGTCTTTGGACCCCTGATCTTAATGAGGAGGGACATGATAGCCATCATGATAATGGACTCACAAGGGTTGAGTTCGACGAACCAGTACCAGAGGAAAAATGTACACCAAGCCCCGACTTTGAGGATGTCTTGACTTGATTAAGTACCTCAGCAGGGGCATAGAAATACCTTTGAGAAAATTTTAGGGGACTTAAGAAGTTCAACTAATGATGCAAAGATCTACAGACTGGTTAATATTTGTTGATTGGGCAACAGAAATGAATGTTGACTTATATTGATGAGTAGAAGGCACGTACAAGTACTCGGGCCACTCAAAGTTCAGATTTAGATTATGATTTATTGCTTTCTTAGAATATGACGTTTTTATCTTCTTAGGTAGGTTTTCTTTTATGCAAAATTATTTCAGAAAATATCATTGTTATAACCTTAATTCTTTTCAGATCAGTTGTAACAAGATTTTGTGAGTTAATGTCAAATTCATATCAAGTGTGATCTATCCTTTCTTTTTTTCCATCATGCTTGCATATTGAAGACAATATTTAATTTAGGTTTGGGGGTATTAGGATTAGCTCACAATTGCATTGTATATTTTCATCACAATTGCATTGATTTATTTTCAAGTTTTCAAAAAAACTAAAAATATATAACACGTTTAAAATATTTTCTTCAAAATCTTTGTATGTATTTTTTACATATGAATTTCAAATCTCAGTCTTATGTCTTAAATTTTTGATCACGTGTCCTTTTTATTTTTTCTCACTAGAAAATTATAAAAAGATTGTTTCAAAAAATTCACATCACTTCTAATTAAATCACTTGAAAAATTAGATTTCATGGAATAAGAGTTGACCATCTTCTCTGTCTCGAGTGTTAAGCAAAACCTAGTCTAGTGAACTTTGACTTCCTTGTCCTTTGGTTGGTTGGTTAGAAGAAAAATAAAACTGGAGTTAGTATTACTTGGAAAGCAACCATAAGACTAAACAATGTACTTTGAAAAATGGCTACTTGTTTTTTGAAAAAGAAAACCAAACAAATTGTTATATGTGAAAAAGAAGCACAAAGAAAAAAATGAAAAATCCAAAAAAAACTAAAGCAAAACAAAAATGTTAGAACTAAAAAAGTACAAAAAAAAAGTCTAATGAGGCCAAATACAGCATTTCCAGTAGGGTTAAAGCCCTCAATTGTAAAAACGTGAGTAAGTCAGAATATCACAAATAAAATCCCTTAGAGGTACTAAAGTGAATATCCACACCTTTCACTAAAGTAAACCGATTATTTTTAGCAGTTAGGAGGTGAAATCTTATTCCTAAAAAGCTTTTATTCTTGAAATTAAAAAATTTGCACATGAACTTAAGTATTTCTAGAATTTTCTAAAGTAAATAATGAAAACTTAAAACTATTCTCAAACGTAAAGGACTTTTGTCTGATTTGTGAAATATCATTATATTTTCATTATATACGTTGATTTTGATTTTGATATTTCTGTAAAGTAATTCAATTTTGTGGGTATATTCACTACAAACATTTACGAGTTAAACTCATCTACTAGGGGTAACATAGGGTCTAAGGGCTTACTTCATTACTAAATGCAGTTGTGTAACTTGTAAAAGTGAAATTTTATTTTAGGTTTTCTTATACTAGCAAAATCTAGGTTTGGGGATGTGATTAGGGATCAGAAAATCATTTCTAGGACCTATTTACAGGGACTTTAAGGTTGAATAATGCATAAAATCCCCTAAATAGATATAATACATTGATAGTATATAATTATTATTGTTTTTTAATAAATTGTGAATTTTTGAACTAATTATGAATTTTTCGTGTAATAAGTCCAGACCAAAATAATTGAAATGTGCATTACAATCCAAGACTCAATACAAAATCACGGACCTAAGACCAAAGTCAATGGGCCCACAAGTACTGTGATGCGGTAACATCATCAAGATTCATCTCGAGATTCATGCAATATTGAGACGGCATGATTTGTAATGAAACGTACTAGGTTTCAGAGTCCTTGTAGAACACAATAGTATTCCGAATTGTAAAAAGAATCCTAATCCGACCTTTATAAATTAGAGGCCAGCCAAAGCTTAGAAATCAATCTTCTAATATCTTTTCTTCTCTTAGTTCTCCTATAGTTTTCTAGTTTTTTAGGTTTACTTTCTATTCGAGCTTTGTAAATAGAACAAATATTCTACCAGATTCAACTCAAGATTAATAAAGGATTATCACTTTCTTCCCTATTCTCCTATCTTTTTATTTTTATAATTCTTGTTATGATCTATGGTTAGATCTCTGATAGAGTGGTTGATGAAGTCCAAACAATATCATTTTAGATAATTACTTTTTTTAATCATGCTTAAATGTTTTATTGTGATACCAATTTCTTAAGTAATGATTATTTGATGGAATGTTATTCCCATGATTTTGATAGTTTAATCGTAGAAAAGATCAAGTTAAATTGTGCTTTGTTAGATATTCGATGTTTTACCTTTGATTTCTATTTATTAAATATCATCATAGGATTTAGGATTATTATTTGGATTAATGGATTTCATCTTCTGATCTAATAACATTAGCTTTGTTAATTGGATCGAGATAAAAAATAAACAAATAAATTGATAAGGTGGTTTATTTTGGTGGATTTGACTGATCTAATTATTTACATTGTGATTTGCATTCCGGTTTGTCTCAGAATAGTTTTAATTTAGTTTCCTCTAATATTTCAAACCGTGATTGTTTTAAGTCAAAAGAAAAATTGTTGGATCAACGTTGTCGTTATCGGTCGACCCTTACTTGCCAAAGTTATATATTTTTGTTTTCTTATTTTTATTGATAATCTGCAATGAACAAAATTATAAAAATTTCATATTAATTTTGTTATAATCTAAGTTCAATGATTTTATATGTTGGATATGTATAACCTCGAATTATAGTTATAAACCATCAAACCTCTATTTCTTCTGTAATTCATCTTCAACCAAAAGAAGCTAGAAAAATGTAGAAAAATATAACAACCAATTCCGTTTGTTTCAAAATGCAATTAATCTTCGTATAATATTTAAAACAGTAGAAAAGAGAAAAAACTCATATATGGAAAAACTTGCAACTTACAATTAAGAAAAAATACAAGATTAGGGTTTGATAGAACATGGTAAGGAGTCGATTCTACCAACTTCTCCTTTGTTTCTTGAGGAAATTCCAAATAATCCAAGGTATCAGATGTGGTGAAGAGATATAGGGTTCTTCGCCCTCTTTGGTTCGATCTAGAATATTGAAGACAAGGGAGGAGTTTGAAAATATTAAAAAATTAATAAAAGGGTATTTTAGTCAATTCACATGCGTTACTGTAGCATTTTGACGTGTTTTACATATTCTAAAAAAAATGGGCTGATTTGCAATAAGGCCAAACCTATGGAATTATTTGGTACAATGTCCAACAAACATTTATCAAGATTTTACAACACTATATGCCAAACAAAAGAAAAAAAAAAAATCAAATGTTATAAAGCAACAACAGTAGTGAAAAATTACTGATTTGGAAAAAAAAAAATTCAAAGTTCATAGAATTTTGTCCTCTGCAACCTTGAAACATGTTTTCATGGTTTGGGATGCTAGAGGTGGGCCCAAGGACCGTTAGTAAGGGTGGAATCCTTACAAACTTAGAAAGGCTAATCAAATTGTACTCTTATTTTAAAAGTTTGGAACTATCTTGACTGTTGATTTGAGCCATTGGACTTTAAAAACCATTCATTTGAAAAGATGTTTTAACACTTCTTCAACTATTTAATGATGATTGATTCCACTCAAATTACATACATCAATTCGTTATTCCCCAACCATTTTGATTTTGCTTCCCACAATTACATTGTTAATCAAAGTAATTTAACGATATTTCAATTTTTGGTAAACTTGAATAGATTTAATAAATTTATCATTACATATATAGTCGATTAATTGTATCTTAAAACCCAAGTTTTACATGTTGGGATGAAGATTTTTAAAGACATTTGTGGCAACCATTTTTGTCGTCCCAACCTAAGATCGTGACATGTATCCCCAAAATATAAAATATAAAATATAAAATATAAAATATAAAATTACATATTTGAGATATATCACATAAGGACTTAAACCCTAGCTCATATCTAATCCCTAGCTCGTTCCTAATCTGATATATAGCTCATATTTGACCAAAACTCGAGCTCATATTTAATCCCTAGCTCGTATCTGATCCCAACCTTGTACCTAATTCATAAATCATATTTGATCACCAGCATATATCTAATCCTTAGCTTGTATTTAATCTAATTCATAGATCGTATCTGATAAGATCTATAGCTTGTATCTAAATTAAACCCGAGCGTGTATTTGATCCCTAGCTCATTTATGATTTGATCCCTGATACATATCTAATCTCTAGCCCGTATCTAAATTCAAGTATATCCTTTCACATTAAATAATGAATATAGACAAGACCTTGTTTGATTGATAGGACATCATATGCCAAAATTTTACATTTCTCTACTTACACATCAGACTCAAGTGTTTGCTTACAAGTGATAGATACGTTTTCCAAAGCACTCATGTGCATCTCAACTACCTAGCTCATCATACAACTAGACAAGTACTGTTGTGACATATATTTCCAAAGCTTGCCTATAAGTATACACTCTCAAAACTAAAGAAAGGATTGACTAAGTTCTAATGTCCAGATCTTTAAGCACTATTCATCTTCTTCTTCATTCATTTTCTTCTATCTAAGTATTAACTTGACCGTCAAAGCATCCTTAATAGGCATTATCGGGATCTTATCATTCTCTCCTTTTATCGACCATGAAGTGGCGAAAAAGCAAAGATCAACCATCGTTACTAAAAAAAAGAGGTTGTTAGATTAAGATCAAGCCCATCATCAAAAGAGGTCAACCAAATCAACACCAACAAAGTAGGAAGATCTTTAGATCAAGATCAAGCCTACAATCATAAGATAATTCTAATTTTGAGGAGTGGAAGCCCAAAATTTTTGCCAAAACATCAATATTTTTCATTTTTAGAATCATAAATGTTGCCCCTATTACCTTGACTTTGATATATAGGATGAGCATCTAGCCTGGCAAAAGGCTTTTGTTCATCTCAATAACCAAAATTGTTATCTCGTTAAGTTAACATCTCTTTCCATGACTAGGTAGAATGAATACTTTTCTCATGTTACCCATTATCATGATGTTTATCAAACTAGTTCCATAGTTGATCATTCTCTCGTATGACTTTCCTCATTCTTCTGATGATACTATTGTATTTTCAACATCTTTTACTTAATCTAGTTGTACTTTTATTGCAAATGAGGGATGTAGATATGTGAGCTTCGAAACCTTTAGGGCTTAAGCTCATTTATACGCATTTAAGATTCATCACCATTCAATTAAGGTGTGAATGGGTACCATAAAAAAAGTTTTAAAATCTTTTTTTTTTTTTTTTGGCCCGTAGTGACTCAAATATTCAAAAGATGAAGGGAGAAAGGTCTACCTAGAGAATCTTAGGTAAAGATGATCGGTTGAAGGACAAAGAAAGTGTTTGGCACTTTGTCCTTCCCATCCTAAAATAGTTATCAATTGTTGATCAAAAGTAAAATTAGAACTTATTTATTTTGAATTTTGAAAATAGAGAAAATTATGGAGAAAGTTAAGGAAAATTGACTATAGTTTTGTTTTGAAAAATAAGCAAATTAAGATAATGAGCAAACTAGTATTGAAAGTAGGTGCTTGTTAGATTTTTTGTGAGCTTAGGACTTTGATAAAAATTCATATGGATTTCATCATTTTGGGATTCCAAAGCTTCAAAACTAGCTTATATGCTCCCTTGGAAGACTTTGTTTATTGGTTGGACCCTTAGGTGAGATTCATAAACTGAATCACATCATATAAGAATAAAAACAACATATATGAGATTTTTTTCATTTTTAAACTATTTTTGTTGGCTTTAAAAGTTGGACATAGCTTCACAAGAACCTACACCCCCACTTATAGCCTTTTAGAGGTGGGTGAGTACAAAATATATGCATGTGATGGACTCATCAATAGAAGATTCCCTCCAAGGAAGGGTTTACTCTCTAATTCTATTGCCATCAAATGAAATAAAATAAAAGATAATTAAATTGCATAAGAGTAAACAAAAATAAAACAATCTAATCTAATGCTCTCATGGAGATTATTGAGGACTTATTAGGGGAGATTACATCAAAGAGGGATTACTCTCTCTCCCCAAGCCTCTAGCTAAAAAATTAAAGGAAGCTACATTATTAAACTAGAAATCTTGTAAATAAAAAAAGAAAACACTTGAAAGTAAAAAAAGGGTATAAGAATAGGGAGATTAGATAGGGAAAATGGAAGGTTTAATCCCACCTTGATCTTCTTCTTCTTGATTTTTTTTTTCTTCTATGGATTTTGAGAGAGGTTTGAGAGAATAGGGAAGCTTAAAAGAGATTGGGTAGAATTTTGAATCACCAAAATAAGCATCTCCTTTTTTTTTTCTTTCTTGGAAATATCTCTTATCTATAGGATTTTAGGAGACCCTTGAGGATAAATTGATCCTAACTCTTTAAGTTTCCAATAATTTCATTAAAATATTCATGAAAAATTACAATTACTCCTCTCATTGGCCTTGATGGTCTTTCGCTCACCTATGAGTCTTACCAATCATAATGATCAAAGAATAAGTTAGTAAAACTCAATAATTTATACAGAATTCTTTGTGATGGGTAAAATGGTCATAAACCTTATACTTTAACTAAATTATGAAAAAACCAAGACAAATGGCATATAATTAGATGACAAATTTTTTTGCATTTTTAGTTATTTTCCTTTAGAGATTCTCTAATAAATTAGGGATTAAAGGGTCATTAGGCACAAATTCTAGAGAATTCTTTACAATGGACAAAAGTGTCATGAGTCCTTGAACTTGGTAAAATTGCATTAAATGCCATGAGAACTCTTTGAATTTTGAAGGAGGTTAGAAAGATGGATGAAGAATTTGCTTTTGATGAGTCTCAATAAACCAAGGTTAGATGAGCTAATTTTCCTTAAGTGAGAACCAAGCAAGACCTTAGGTGAAGATTAAGAGAATGAGTGGTTTATTAAAAGACCTTAGGTGAAAAAAATTAGAAGGGTTTTGGTATGGGTAAAAATGGAGTCAAGAATGGATTATGAAATAAATTTTCTTATTAAAATTTTAACACAAATGGGATTTAAACTATCCAACAAAATTAATTAAACGTAAGGTTCGGCGAAGTCAAATTTAACTAAAATTCAACCCTAACCAATCAAAGGTTCAGCCAAGCAAAATTTCAATCCTGACTGAACCTAAGATCGACTATACCAAAAATTTTCTTTGGTGTGGGTGAGAATATTCTAGGAATAAATATGGCCTAGTCAAAGGTAAAGTTCGACCAAGCTTAAAATTCCCTCTGAAAATGGCCATTGGGCCATACTGTTATTTGATTGATGGGTTTTAAAGCTTTTTGAAAAATACCTTGGGTTTAGTTCATTTTCAAAAGGTTTTTAATACTCTCGGACTTGACCTAGATAAAATTGGGGTGTCTTCAGCTGTCCCTCTTTGTGAGAGTTGCATGCAATAAATCACCAAGACGTAGACTTGAACTCCTTTTTTGTTTTGTCGAGCTCAAGCATGGTTGATTGTTTGAGCAAAAACGTGATCAACTTTTGACAAAATTCTTGTTTCAATGTACTGCTCATTTTTATTCCAAAAACATGCGCCTGATGCAATCTTAGCTTTTTAAAGTGACGATGTTACTGATAAAAA
Organism: Akebia trifoliata; assembly: GCF_017979445.1. Taxonomy (NCBI): domain Eukaryota; kingdom Viridiplantae; phylum Streptophyta; class Magnoliopsida; order Ranunculales; family Lardizabalaceae; genus Akebia; species Akebia trifoliata. The sequence continues at coordinate 17,434,602 of NC_141381.1, read as the reverse complement.
GTAGCGAGATCTCTCGTATTTTCCAAAAAAAAAACCAGCAATTTCATAGGCTTATAACACTAACAAATTGTTAGCTAAAAAGTAGTGAGATAACTGCAAATATCATCCCTTGAAAAAAAAAAAAAAAAAACCAAGTTAGTGGGTATATTTTCAAAATTAAAATGAACAATGAGTTGAAATGAGAATTTTCCTATTTTTAATTTTATAAAATCCTTTATTTCTGAAAAATATCAACAAAAAAAAAAAAAAAATCCGCCAAGTCATCTCGTTTCTCAGAAGAGATCTTAGAGACAGATCAAGCACAGTGGGTATCTCGAAGCTAGTTCGGTTGTCTCCGAGTTTCAAAACCATGCTAGTTATTAGAATGGTTCTGTCCCACCTTAAGGCACTTGACTTGACACGAGCAATACAAATAAAAAATAAATAGAAAACGATTGGCGGTGATGGGTCTGAAGGCCTGTCTCGATCGCAAGGGTACTTTTGTCATTTTATTTTATCTTTTTTTTTGCATTAAAAGCAGCGGTGAGTCGGACAGAAAACAATGTCATCATTGTATCAGTTTCGGAGCGAAAGAATCCCCAAATATGTCTTGCCTTAAGGATATTTTTTTATGATACTGCCCAACGTAGACTCTCATCCCTTAATTGTGACCGTTTCCAGTCTAGTAAATTTAAATGTAATTTTCGAGGAAAATCCAATTGTCAACAATAAGGGACGACAGTATGCTCGATCTGACGAAAACACTAGATCAAGAGAGTGTCACTAGCATAATAAAATTTGACACTTTTAGCCGTGATAGGTGACGCGTTATTTAATTGGAGTCGCTTGACTGTCTCCTTTGACTGGCCACGTCATCATATTCTCCCCCCCAGTCCCACTCTTTAACAACTTTTTTGGTTTCCTACTTCCCACCCTTTTATTTGTAGCCTTTGGCAATGTTGAAATTACTTTTACTAAAATGCCCTTGGACTTTTTCCTTGAAATGACGAATATGACCTTCTCTGATATAATAGGGGAGCTGCTATTAGCAACCCTAACTTTTACTTAGTACACTCTATTAAAAATAAAGAAAATAAGTAAAAATTGGAGTGCCAATAGAAGGTCTGCCTTGGGTTTTCTATGTTTTAAAATTTTATTTTGTGTAAGGTTTTTATTTTTGGATTTAAGATTTTATAATAACCTCATCAAAATTGTAAACAACGAGTGAAATTATTTGAATGAGTATTATATTATTTTGTAACGTGAGATAATAATTTAGAGTTGTGATAAATTGATGAGGCAAAACATACGTTATCTATAACATGGTAAGGGCACAAAACCATAGATGTTTTTCTTCAAATACACAAGGAAAAAAATGAACGATTCTACGCCCTTGCCACATCAACCACGAATGTTTTACCGCGTTGATTTATCATTAATTAATATAGTATATTTTAAGCTTAATTGGAGTGTGATAAATAAAAGTTGGGGTGTCTCTCTTTAGTAATAATATAAAAATATGCATAAATAATTTTGAAATTAATAATAATAATATAAGATAAAATGTTAAGTTGATATCAATCACACACGTGTCTAGCTTAAGAGGCATGATGAGAAGGTATTTTTCCTCATCAAGGCACAACTTATGGTAAGTCATTATTTGTAGAGGCAAATGAAAGGTGTTTCCCTTTTTTTGGCAATGAAGAGATTCTAGAGTCTAGACAGGAGTGGAGAGGATTCTATATGGAATCCTATAAATATAATCGCAAAGAAGATCTATGAGGTACAAGGAAACTGTCAAATTAAGACAAGTGAAAAAACTGTCCTTATAAATAGATTGAGAAAAGTAATTGAAGATGGTCATAAATTGAAATTTAAAGAAGACCTTAGAGCGTATTGAGAGTCAAAATCCATTATTTCCCATAACTTGTGACTTTGACATCGTAGACTCTCTGAGAAGAAGTGAAAAGTGATCGAGAGTGATCTTGAGGTATAAGAAATCACTAGTAGTACAAAGCATCATCACTGTTGTATATGTATATATATCATCCTATCTTCACGGACTATGTAAACTTATTCCAACCTTTTTTATTTGTTTGGGCTTTTACGATCATCTATAACATATTTACAAACTATCCTTGCATTTCATGACTTAGGTACTCAATTCAATTTTAGAATACCCTTTTGTATATCAAATTACCCTTCTCCTTTTATTTCTTTTTTTGTTGGGTTATGCCTTTTATTTATGTATATGGAGAGTTGTCGTGGATTCAACCTGGATTTTTTAATGATTCCTTAACGACCCCCAGTCAAAATATTGAGCCTATTTGATTTGATTTTTGAATTTGATTTGTTTAATCTGTTTGTAACCTTAAGTATATAATGTAGGGAATTCAATCCGAAATTTTCAACCTGTGAGAAACAAAAATAGAGAAAAAACACACGTCGAAAAAGAAAACAATCACAAGCATAAGACAATATTTACGTAGTTCGACAATTTACCTACGTCCACGAAGTTGCAGATATTTCACTATTATCAAAAAGAAAATACAAAGTGCGGCTACAGTTTCAAAAACGACAACCAAAACTTGAAAAAAAAATCCTAATCACCAAAATGGTTTCTATATATTGCGCACAGGATTACTAATGGGCTACAAAACGGGCCAAAATTTTTTTCCCGAGGGCGTTGCCCCTTGGACCCCCAAGAGACTTGTCCATGAGCACTCCGACTTGAACCTATCGGCTCAAGCCTCCGCTCCATGGACTAAGTTTCAAAAAATCTCTCATAAAAAAATCATGCAACATTATTCGGATCGTCAATTGGATCAAACATAACTAAGCTTCACTAAAGCCCAACATATAAAGGGTAAGAGATGAAATCCCAAAGGGGTGAGAGAGATATACGAGAGACAGAAAGAAATTATAACCTAATTCTTCTTTGATATCATAGTGAAATCGTCATTTTCTCCCATAGATGTAGGTTGATGTTTTGACCGAACTACATATATCTTGTGTCTTGTGTTCTTGTTAATTTATACTTCTGATCATAGGATTCTTTTTACTATGTTCCTTATAAAAATAATATTCTATTTAAATAAAAATCATCCACTATTTACATTATTATTATTCATAGAGATAAAGACTCGATACCCTATCGTATCGGTAGTCTATTCTCACGTATCCCCTTTTAGTTGGGTTATTGTACTAACAATTCAGTTGTAAGACCAAAATTTCACAATTAAATATAAATGAAATTAGAAAGGCTCTCTAATATGTGTGACAAAGCACTCGGTTAAAACCATATCAATTTGTTTGTTCCTGAATGCATTAGAGGACTTATAGTGACAACGGAACAAACTCATGCATATCCACAACTGTCACAAATTATATTATATGAAAATCTCAATTCCTTCCCCCATTGCGCGGTTACGACATTCTTGGCTATGTTGATGGAACCATTCCATGCCCTCCTTGTTTTCTACCCCTTGAACCAGGCACCACCCCGATCATCAATGCAACTTTCTCTAGTTGGCATCGACAAGATCAATTGCTTATCAGTTGGCTCATTTCTTCTCTCACCAAGGATGTTCATAGCCAAGTTGTTGGACTTAACACAACCCATGAAGTATGAAAAATGCTTGAAAATGCACAAGCTTCTCATTCTTGCGTCTGCATCCTACTTCTTCAAATAGAACTTCAATAGCTCAAAAGGGGACAAGGTTCAATCCAAAAAAACTTTCAACGTGCCAAAACGGTGGCACATCAAATTGTTGCAACTACCATGCAAGATGATGATCTTTCTTTATACATTCTAGTTGGACTTCGATATGAATACAAACCTTTTCAAATATAAATTTCCACACAAATAGAGGTAGTTAGTCTAGCCAGACTATATGTCCTTCTTCTTATGGAAGAAATCTGACTCTCTCAAGGAACATGTTTCAATATTTCAATGTCTATTACTAATATTGCTACAAAATCAACTAATGAACAACATAGTAACAGTGGGAATCGTGTTCGTCATCATGTTTCTTTCAACTTCCGAAATAGGGGTTGTTGCTATGGTCACAATAATCCCACTCCATATCTTCTTCCAGTTTGCAACTTCCTTCGGATTCTTAGCTGTGTGCGCCAAGTATTTGGAAAAGTGGGACACACAAAATTATTTCATGTTACAATAGATACAATGAAGTCTTTCAAGACCGATCCTGAGATGCATCTAACTATTCAAGCAAACCATTCACATTCCGTTGACGTTCTTCCCAATGACCAACTCAGGGGGGACCACTGATCACAATATTAATAATTTTACTAAAGATAATAATTGCACATTTAAATTTCACCCAACTCTTGTGTGTGCATGAGCAGGACATACGTATGGAGAAGGAACTATTCCAAGAACTAGAACTGATTAGTAATGGCCTCTACCAACTTGTTATGAATAAAGATTTTTTCAATAAGGTGTGTCATTTTTCAATGAGAGAGCCGACATTGCTAATTGGCATAGTCAATAATGTTTTTAAAAATTTTTAAATCAATATCAGTCCTTCCTATTCATTCTTTTATGCTATGTTTTGATTGAAAGAAATGGACAGAAGAGAAAATAAATTAGTTTCTCTCCATTTCTCTTGTTTGGATTGTTAAGCGGGGAGAAAAGACGAGAGAAATGGAGAGAAACCCTTTTAAAATATTTTACAATTCCAACTCTGCTCCTAGATCTCTTTTAAGATATTTTAAAATTCCAAAATTGTCCCAAGTTCTCTCTTGTCAATCCAAACATGATGGAGAGAAATTGAATTTCTCTTCTCTTCTGTTAATAAGTTTCTCTTCTCTCCACTTCTCTCAATCCAAACGTAAGCCTTTATATTTCCACAACCATTTATCTCCCAAAGCCCATTATCCAATGTCTCCATTTACAACCTAGTCCCTAATCATTAATTTCTAAAATTTCTTCACATTCAAACCATACTCAATTTAGCTGTCAACGATGGCAGGCCCATTCGGCAACTAAACGTTTAAAATGCTTTTCTTCGTGGATATCTTTCTGAGGAAGTCTACATGGCACAACCCCCAAGATTCATTGATCATAGATTTTCATATCGTGTGCTCTATACAACCTAAAATAGGTTTCCCAAACTTGCTTCTCTCAACTAAGAATTTTTCTTTTCAAAGAAGACTTCTTTGCATCACGTATTGACACATCGCTATTTATCATGGCAATCCCAAAATAACTCTCTATATTTTGATATATCTGGATAACATACTCAACACTGGGAACTCTCTCATTACACTTCAATGCTTGCTAGAAAAACTTGGTAGCGAGGTTGCTGTCAAAGACATTGATTCATTGAACTTCTTTTTGAGCTAGCATCGAAGCCATTAGAACAAACCAATAACTTTTTTTTTCCCAGTGCCAATATATCATTGAACTTCTCCATCATACATCCATAGTTTGAAGTAAAACCAATCTCCACACCTCTATCCTCGAGCACTCATCCCTTGGCCACCAAAGGTAAGGTGAACCATTTGTAGATGCCACATTATATTGTAGTACAGTTGGTACATTACAATACGTCATTATTACCAGGCTTGATCTATTTTATTTGGTAAATAAAATGTGTCAATTTATGCAAAATCATACTAAGGATCATTGGACTGCGTATACTTCGCCACGATTCATCTTAGATTCCACATAAAGAAATCCCCTTCTTTCCATCTAATCTGCCTATTTTGACGTTGATTGGGCCTAACATCCCAATGACAAAAAATCGACGTGTGATCTTTTTACTCCCAATATTATCTCATGGAGCTCTTGAAAGATAGATCAATTGCTCGTTCTAGCATTGAATCAGAATACCGCATCCTTGCTGATGCAACGACTGAATTTAAAATGACTCCCATATCTTCTTGATGAGCTTTGATTATCACAACCAAACTAGCCCATCATCCTTTGGTGTGACAATATGGGTGCTACTTTCCTCACTGCCAATTCGATCTTCCATAATTAGATGAAGCACATTGAAATCGCATTTCACTTCGTTTGTGATATCATTGCCCCCAATGAAAATTCGAAGTTTGATACATCTCCACCATGGATCAAATTGTAGATCATGGCCAAACCACTATCCACTACACGTTTCACATTTTTACGAATCAAGCTCAATGTCACTGATGGAACGCTTCCCTTAGATATAAAGACTCTATCCTACTACATCGATAGTCTATTCCCACATTTCCTCTTTCAATTGGATAATTCAATCCCATGTTTTCTCTTTTAATTGTAATACCAACAATTCAATTGTAAAACTAGAATTTCACAAATAAATATAAATGACATAAAGAAGGCTCTTTCTCACATGTCTAATAGAGCATTGGGTTAAAACCATCAATTTGTTTGCCCTAATAATTATTTATAGAATTTCAAACATAGAAACTCATCCTAGTCTTTTTAGCTAGTAGAGTCGTGATAATATATGACTAGTCAGGTAGCATACTCAAATGACTCCACGACGTGACAAGTTCGGATACCATAGATCTGAATGCTCTGGGATACACAATTGCATTTTCCCATAAAAAGTGTATCCCGAAGCATTCATATCTACGATTCCCAAACTTGTCCACGTACGTCATGGAGTTGGTTTGAACATGCCAAAGTCATATAATCAAGACGCTAGATGGTAAGCTTGTCTAACTATCTTAGATAAAAAAAAAAGACATAAATAACATCAATCATTCAAGCGGTTCCCTTTTCCATGGACACCCAACTTCAACAAAAATCCATGTTTTGGAGCTAATATGTATCTTCGAACCCAGCCCTTAAAATGTGGGGTAACTCTGTCGTGGCTAATCTGGTCATTTCACCTAAACATTAAACGGGTATTTCTGGAATCACAAATGTAAAGAGGTTCCTTTCTTCCTTCTCACATGCTTTTGTGCTCTTTAATATAAGCACTTTTTTTTTTTTTTTTGTCAAGTGTTTTCGCTGTTCAGTTTCTGTACTTGTTCGTGCCGAGCACTAATAGTCGGAGCTCCGACGATGACTACGCACCAACATTGCTGACATTCCCGGAATAATCGGCGATCCGATTAGTGTTGCAAAATTTCGTTACCTCTGAACGCATCAGTAGTTGCTGTTATCCTCTCTCTTGGACTTGTATTAGAAAAACCAGAACTAAGCTCGATCCAAACAATAGCATAGAGAGAAATAGAGACTTCTTCTGAAACCCTTAGGGTTTCAATCTCTGTTCTTCTTTGTTACTTTTTTCTTACTCATCATGTCAAGCTGAAAGCTTGGATTCTATCTCGGTCCTCCATCCTCAGCTTCAGCTTTTGCTTTTGCTATTAAGGTGATCGCCCAAGATTTCTGATATATTATTTTTTTTTCTGTACTTTTTGTTTTTTTGAATCCTTCTTTCTTCTGCATTTCTATTGAATCTCATTTTTAGCGATTTTTGTTGAGTTTTTTTTTAGGATTGTTCTAATGTTTCTGAAGTAATTTTGTTTGATTTCTCTTAATTTCCTGTTTTTAATAAACATCGCTGGATTTTGATGAAAATTTCCACTTTTAGAGATGCTTTCTGGAGTTTTCTGAAATTTTTTTTTTTTGTTGTACTCAGTGGTTGCCATTCGATTTCTCCTTGTAAACTATAATTTTCTTGCTCAGTCCTCAAATCCTTCTTTTCTATATATATATATATATATTTTTTTTTTTCAAATTTCTCTTTATAAATTTTTTTATTTTGTTCTTGATGATTTTTCCGGGCATTTCTCAAGACATTTTCGTGGAATTTAGTTGGATTGCTTGCTCTCTGGATTTTCAATAAAAAAATTTCATGCATTTTGATGGATTTGTCACTATGTTCTCACAGATTGAAGATTTGAAAGGTTTAATGTACCTTTCACGCTGAAATTTGGGGGGTTCTTAGGGCCAATATCTCATTAAGTTGCAGGGAACGATGTATACTAATTCTGTGCCACCTCAGCTCTCTGATTCTAACCGCCGGATAATTGACACCACTGGCCCATCAAAGCGAGTTTATCAAGCCTGGAAAGGAAGCAATGTAAGCTTCTTTCGACCTTCTGTCTTGTTTAATTATATTGGAGATTTCCTCACGGAGTTTTTCTCAGTCAAGACTGAGTTGTTTTGTGTTCTACTGTAAATCTTTTGCTTCAAATGTATCATAGCAATCCATATGTTTCATCTTCAGTTGGGATGAGTTTCTTTGAGTTGGACTAATTTTATCAGCCTTTTTCACTGATCGTTATTTTGTGGTGATTTAGTACTGATTTGTTTTTTATTTGATTGTATCATGGACCGGCTACCTCTATATTTTTCAGTAAAGTCAGCCCGGAAAACATTCAATAAAGAGCTTATTTTACGAATGAAATGGCTTGGAATGCCACAATAAATGATGTTTCTATTTCAAATCCTCTATCTACTGACAGTTGTGTGAACCCTAATCATGATGAAAGTGAACCCTGATTTTTCGTAAATGATTATGAGCTAAAAACAATGCTACCGGAATGTAAATACTCAAGCATCCCATCCCAATATGTGCTCAGATGGATTTGCACTACTTCTTTAAGCAGGAGTGAGGCAAATCATGACCCATTCATTGGGAGGGCCTCCTTGAGAGGTTTTCTAGGTTTAGTTCAATTGAGATGTTTCATTCAGTTTTGCAGAAGATAGTGATTCAAAAGCACCATTTTTTTTTTCTTGTTTGTATACATTCTGCATTTTCAAAGGCATTGGGGTTGTGGGAAATTGTCCCCACATTTGTTGAAATTGTGAAATAATAGTTAAGAAAATAAGAGGAGAAGAGAAAGAATGGAAGGAGTTGGACTCACATGGTTTTGTCTTCTCTATTGTGTTATAATGATAAAAAAAGGTGCAAAAAAAACATATAGATTTATGCACAAATACATAAATTAGCTCATAAATTCCTATACTTTAACGCTCCCCCTCTAGTTGGAGCATTCATAATCGTGCATGCTAACTTGTCCCAAAAAAATAACCTTGATCTAGTGCCTTTGTTAAATCATCACCAAGTTGACCAGTAGAGTGGATCTATTGAATAACAATCTGCGTCCGTAGACCATATCTCTAACACGTGGTAGTAAAACTTCGATGTGCTTAATTCTCTCATGAAACATTGGGTTAGATGAAATGAAAATAACATGTCACAATGCGTCCTCATTAGGATAGAAGCATCAAAACTCATTTTTTGAACACTTCACCCACATCCTTTCACATGTTGTATGGGCATTGTTTTGTACTCTACCTTTGCACTAGATTTGGAAACTACATTTTACTTTTTTTACTTCGTTACGTAACCGCCACCCACAAAGGTACAATACCCAAATGTAGACAGTTTATTAGAATGACTGCCGGTCTAGTCTACATCAGAAAAACCCATGAGCTTCAAGAGGTGTGATGGTTTATATAATAGACATCTACCTAGAACTCCTTTTAAATACCAGAAAATTCAATATAAATCCCAGTGTGTTTGATGAGGTGCATTCATAAACTGGCTAACTAGCAACTCCGATTGCAAAGGTGATATCTGAATGAGTAACAATGAGATAAATTAAATTTGTAACTAGCTGTAGGTATTGTCTGGTATCATTGTACAAATCCTCATGATAACTCTCAAGCTTGAGAGTGAAATGCTTAGGAATATCATTGGGTTTTGAACCAAATATACTTTGTCTCCTTTAACAATCTGTGACATTTCTTTTGGAAAATACTAATACCCACCTTAGACCACACAATTTCAATACCAAGGAAGTAATGCAGGAAACCAAAATCCTTGGTGTGAAAATGGTGGCTCAAATAGGATTTTAGAGCAACAATCCCATCAGTGTTACTCCCTGAGATAATAATATCATCCACATATATCACAAGGATAATCATGATAGTAGAGGTGCGACAAACAAACCCTGAGTGGTCAGAGTGTACTCATTGAAAATCATATTATACCAACACTAAAGTAAACTTGTCAAACCAAGCTTGTGGAGATTGCTTAAGCTCGTAAATAACTTTTCAATCAACAAACCACATTCAGTTTCTCCCTAATAGGAAAACTTGGAAGTTGTTTTATATGCACTTCCTCTTTTAAATCACCATGCAAAAAGGAATTTTTGATGTCTAATTGATATAGAGGTTACTTCAAAGAGACAACAAATAAGAGAATCCGAACGTAGTTGAAATGTGCAATAAGTAAAATCTCAAAATAGTCCACAACAAAGGTTTGGGTGAAACCTTTAACAACCAAACATGCCTTCAATCGCTCATTGTGCCATTAGGATGATACTTGATAGCAAATACCTAATGACCCCTGACTACTTGTTTACCTAGGGGAGAGAAACCAGTTCCCAAGTATTGTTCTAGTAAAATAAAATTAGAGGAAAAGAGAAATAATGGAAGAAAGAGAAGTCGAACTCCTAAGGTTCAGCCTTCTCAATTGTGTTATAAAACATAAAAATGTGCAACAAGGCCATATTGTATTTAATGCACAAATATGTAAATATACTCATAAATTCCTATATTATAACACAATAAAATCTATATTATATCATCCCACATAGATGACTTTTGCACACCCAATCTTTTATAAAGTGCAAAATGTGTATGAAGCTTTTGCAATAGGCAAGTGGCAAATATATATATTTTTGAAATTAAGAAAAATTATAAAAAAATTTTAATCCGAAAATAAATAAATAAATAAGTAAAGAAGTTAGGTGGACCTATTTTTAGGATTTCCACACTAAAAAATACTTATCTCTTGAGGTAAGATCTTAAACCACTAGCTAATTATCATATGATGATCATGAATCAAAACTTCTCTTTTACCATTTCATTACTTATTCCTATGTCATGTATTTTATTTACTTACTCAAATCCAGTAGTTTATAATGCTAATATGCTATGGTTTGCCTTTTCATTTGTCAATCCAACCATAGTTACCTAATCCAACAACTTATTGAATGAGTTAAATCATGATTTTTTTGTTCACTGATTTAATCTTGACTTTTTTAATAAGGCGTGACTTTTACGAACTTTGCGATTAGATTGCGAACTTCACGAATAAATCCTGAATTTTGCAATTAAATCAGGAAGAGCAAAAGATAACCTTGATGCACTAGTAAGAGAAGATGACCTTGATGGAGATGATTATGACCATTTTACTGATGAAGTGTCAAATAATGAGGATGTCATGATTTTTATAATGTTGACCAGTTGATAAATCTTACCTTGGACTCATATGATTCTAATCTTTTTGATATTTTGAATCATATAAACCTTGAGTGTGTTATGGGGACTTGTATTTCATTATTGAGGATACATGGATGATATCAATATGGGTTTATTATTTTAGTTTAATATGAGATTTGATGATATAACATAAGAACACCACCTAGTAGAAAAATTATACAACCCTAAACCTAGTTCAATTTTTTCCTGAATATTTTCCAACTTTATTGATTTTTCTGCATTTTCCCTTTGCCGACTTATTCCTGAACCTCAACTTGGTGACTAAGAATCCAAAAAGTGCACTAGTCATATTGATTGTAAGTTTAATTCTTACTGAAAATCATGTTGTGTTTATGATTTTTTAGGAGTTCATGTGCTTCAATCTTAGGGCCTTTATCTTCCATGTTGCTTTCAGTTTCTCCACAATTTTTAAAGTTACTCACTTGTTAACATTTCTAGTTGAAGCTACCCAAACCATTTTATTTAAGAGTTCAAATGAGAGTAAAAAAATGATTTATATCAGCTTAATTAGTGTTGATTTGGGCATATAAGGCAAACGGAAGAAGGATTTGGGTAAAGAATGGAAAAAAAAAACTTAAAAGAAATAATTTATATGTTCTACCCATCTACGTACTTATAGGGTTGAGGCTTGAGCCTTCCCCCTAGCCTCATGCTTGAAGCCTTGGCTAGACGAGTTGTAAAAGAGGTTGAGAGACCTACCTACAAATAGGCAAACAAAGAAAAGGAAAACCATACAATTGTTAACCAAAGGTAGAGAAGAAATAAAAAAACAGCTATAAACTATGTACAAATCGAATCCCATTTAAAAATGAAATCCCCAAAGAAGACTCCTTGAATTCTTCAAATTGCTTGCACCAAAAGAATTGCAGCCCCAGGATAGACAAGATGATCTCTTGACGAGTGTGCTACAACCCCCTTGAAACTTGACAATTTCTTTTCCTTCAAATATTGCAACAAACAACAAAATGGGTCAAAGTCCATATAATCCTTTCTTTGTGATGAAGGTACCAACTAGCTTAATTGGTAAAGTCTGTGGGTGAATGATACCATAACCCCAACTAGCTTAGCGGGGTATCATCTTAGTAAATTTCTGTTGTTTGTGCTAAAAAGGGCGGGGAATCCATGAACCACGTCCTTCTTCATTGTGCGGTGGCTTCAAAGGTTTTGTCATACTTCCTTGGATTATTTGATGTGTTGGGTTTCCTTCCAAGGACTATGTGGGCGGTGTTTGAAGGTTGGTCTCATTGTGGTGTGGGCTTTATGGCATTCAAGACAAAATTGTGGAGCCTTGTCCCCTTTGCACTTTGTTGGGGGTTATGGAGGGAAAGGAATGTGAGGGTTTTCGAGGCAAAAGAAAGGCGAAACCATGAGGTCATCTTGGATGTTTTGGGCCTCTTATTTTATTGGAGTTCAATTTTTAGTGAAACTAGAGGGATCTTCTTTGAGGACTTTGTGGCTAGATGGGATTGGGTTTGTAATAGAGTGCGGACCATATAAGTTTCTTGCTTTATTTTTTTTTGACTGTTTCCCTTTTGAATGGTCTCCTCGGCCATTCCCGCTCTAATAAATTCATTATATTCATCAAAAAATAATACCATAAACATTGTTTCAATTTCCGCATTCACTGAGTTACTGAACTCATTATAAATAGGCTTTCCAATATAAAAAAAATCCTTTCATTGAGGGTCCTGGTCTGTCAGCCAATGAATAAAACTGAGATGTACATTTGAAAGCACTCAAAGTGAGCAAAAGAACAATGGATGAGCCTCTTATAAAATCTCTACATTAACTGAAGCTTAATCTTTGAGGCCAAAATTTTGCAGCTTGCCTCAAGGTGGGGTTTTTTGAACTCCCTTTGCAAAGGATTGTTTGATGGTGTAGTTTGAGGAGTTTTTCACTAAAATAGGTTGGAAACTACTAAAGTGGCCTTGGCTCATTATGAAATTTTCACAAATTTACTCTAGTACTTGCGTCTATATATATATATTTGAATAACGAAGGGTATCCCACATTTCCTTTAGGATGGAACTAGTCCCTACGGTAGCACCCCCTGCATCCACATGGAACTTTCCCAATGTGTAACAGGGTAAATCAGGAAGCCACCTAGTTTTGAACACACGATCAGAGGGAACAAGCCCCTCACGCTAGTTTTACCACTAAGCCAACCCCCTTGGGGGTTAGTACTAGTGGTTATTTGTGGTTCTATTATTTGCAAGGGAAGCCCTTCTAGTTTGGAGAGAATAGGAAAGTATGATTTTGTGGTTCTCAAGGATTTAAGTTATTTCCCATTACATTTGAGGTTTTTTCTTTTGCTTGTTTCATAGTTTACCCAATTCCTCATCACAAATGGTTATATTTGACCGATCAGCCCACATCTAGATTCATGATAAAGGTATGGTTACTCTATTTCAAGCATCATTGCTTCTATAATCTTCTATTACCAAGGAAAAACAGAACATGATTAGCTATGAATCTCCCCGTGGGATTCTCAGTTTCATAACCAACTACTCTGGATTCAATTGGTTTTGCTGTTCAATTAATTAATGTTTTAACATTCATGGATTGCATCTGTCCCTTACGAAGTGTAGATGAAATAGTAATATACATTGATAAAAAGTTATTCCACCTTTCAAGCTGCACACAAACTGTCTTTATTGGTTCTGCTGTTGGTCTTTGTTGTATATGTCCAAACCATCTAAATTTACTTTTCTTTATTGTACACAATACTACACCTTAATTTCCCTGATGTGTTTGTTTCTGATTTCATCTTTCTTGTATTTCCACCCATCAATCTCAACATTCTCATCTTTGCGAGACTAATTTTTATAAATATGTCTGTTTTTGATTGCTCAACATTCTCCTTCATAAAGCATAGAAATCCATCTAAGGTTGATGAGTACCCATTAAGTCACAAAACAACTTCACCATTGCAGAGCCTTAGGATTACATTGTCTGTCCCAAACCCAGATGAAGGGCCCTGTCAGGTTTGCATTCAGTATAAAGTTTGTGCTAGGTCTCTTCAATGAATTCCGTTGGGTTTATTTATTTTTATTGTTGATAGCTTAAGATCCTTCATTTGAAAAAAAGAAGATATAATAGATCTTGTTAGTTATAAGAATTCCCCAAATCTGTGATTTATGGCTTCCTGTAATCCTCATTTAATTTGTAGATAATTTATTTGTTTAAGAATTCTTGCAGAGATTCTTCCTTGGAGGCAGACTTGTATTTGGTCCAGATGTGAGGTCGCTGGTACTTACAGTTTTCCTTATTGTAACCCCAGTTACCTTATTTTGTGCTTTCGTTTCTCAACGACTGGTTAGTGAGTTTCAGCACCAAATTGGTAACCTCATAGTAGCTATTCCTGCTGTCTTTGCAGCATATGTGAGTTTCTTCTCACTTAATTGCTTTCCATTTAGAGCTCTGCTCAAAGACATTTATAATTTACTTACTAAAAATTCCTATTTATCCTTTGGCAAACTAGTAGTTTCATATTAGGTTAAAGAAAGGAACCAGCTTTATAACGAAAACTTAGGATAAGCATTCTCTATGAACTGTATTTTATTTAAAATTGTTGGAGACTGAAGAGTGTAAAAGGACAAAAGTCAAAACAAAGATTTTCTATCCATTGGAGTACCTTGATTGAAGCACTGTGAAGGAGTGCTAAATGCTAAATTTCAGTTAATTGAAACGTGGGAAGACTTAAAAAACAAGTAAATTTCATCTTGTTCTTCTGGACGGAAAACAGTTTTTTTTTTCTTCTTATTGGCTCAAGACACCTAGCCCTGCAAGAGAAAATTATGACTATTTTTTTAAAAAAAGAGAGGTTATAATTCCCAAAAAGAAATAATTGTAACAGGGTAATGATTTTTTAGGAAGAAAGATCCTTCTTGTTTGGATAGATAGCTTTTTTGTTAGGCAAGCGGGTAAATGAGGGTATTGAACCCATGTCATGATAGGAACGCACAAACCTTACCTAAGTTGGCACCTTCATTTCTTGGGTGGAGCACTTGATGTGCGTGGAAAGCACTCTTCGATTTGACCTTCCAAGTCTTAACCCACCCTTTCAGGGGTGGAACCTTTGGGGGGGGGGGGGGGGGCTTTGAACTATCCAAGTCTCCCCCTCAATTTTTAGACATAGCCCTCCACATTTTGGTAACTATTTGAGATACGCATATATTTTCAAATTGATGATATGCTAGGCATTTTTGGAGCATTGGTTTGGGTCTTAACATTTGTTATCAAAGCCAACCCCGCGTCTAGGGTTCGAGTCATGAGGAGGAGCATATGGGAAAAAGGGGGTGGATGGGTGTGTGTGTTGGGGGGGGGGGGGGGGGGTCTCACCATAGTATGGGATATGGAAGTGGTCCGCCATAGTAGGCTACCGTGATTAGTCTGGGAAGAGGCGATTTATGGAAAAAGAAGAAGGGGTACCTGGTACTTGGAAAGAAGGCAAGGGGACTGGGGGCCCGCCATAAAGTGGGCATAGCAGGGCATCGGCCTTGAACTGTGGGTGTATATTACGATCCTTAGGTTAAGACTTGAGCTTTCTACTCCATCAATTCCCCTAGGTATCTTTGGAGCATTGGTTTGGGTCTTAACTCCCCTTGACTTGTCTTCTCTAATAGACTAATGAGAAAAAAATACCCTCATCTTCAATCTGATGACCGATTCAGTTTCTTTGACATACCCCTTCACTTTTTGATAACTATTTGAGATGCCCCCTATGTTTTCAAACTAACGACGTGCCCAATGGTGGCTGATCATTTGGTTTGACAGTGCAACTTTTGCTAATTAATGCTCTAGCCTGCCAATGCATTCCGATTATCATTCTACTCTTCCTTACTTTTGGAAGAGATCCGGGGATTTTTCCTCGCAACCCTCACCCACCAGAACCAGAAGATGAAGGTGATGCTTCTAATTTATCTACAGAATGGCCAGGAAATCAGGGTGCTTCACATTTTTTCCCCCACAAAAGATTTCCTTGTCAATGGGATGATAGTCAATCAGGGTGATGGTTCAAATTTGCTCTTCTCACACTAATCCTAAAACCAATAGACAATTCTAAAGTAAAGTAAAGAAGAAATGCAATAAATGATGGCTAAACACTTGAGAAAATCTTTCCACTCACACTAATCCAAAAACCAAGAGACCATTCTGAACTATGAGAAAAAATATATAATCATTGATGAGCCTAGTCTTGAGAAAAAAAATCATGCATATTGTAAATTTGCTGGGATTGTCTTTTGCTTACATGTCTTTTCTTGCTCAATTTTAACCAACAATTCTGCTAATTAATGCTCTAACCTGCCGATGCATTCAGATTATCATTCTGCTCTTCCTTACTTCTGGAAGAGATCCGGGGATTGTTCCTCGCAACCCTCACCCACCAGAACCAGAAGATGAAGGTGATGCTTCTAATTTATCTACAGAATGGCCAGGAAATCAGGGTGGTGCTTCAAATTTACCCCCCACAAAAGATATTCTCGTCAATGGGATGATAGTCAAGGTCAAGTATTGTCACACATGCATGCTATATCGGCCACCCCGGTGTTCTCATTGCTCTATCTGCAACAACTGTGTTGAGCGCTTTGATCACCATTGCCCTTGGGTCGGGCAGTGTATTGGGAAGGTAAGCTCTAATTCACGACCTCATTACTTACATTTAGCATTTAGGGATTTTCATCTTCTTGAAGTCAATTGAGATTTAACACAGTCAAGAAAATGTAGGAATAACTCTAAGAGGCAATAAACTAAGAGAAAATCTATTGAGATAATTTGGGCACATTCAACAAAGCCTGGCTAAAGGAATATACAAGAAGGTTTTGAAAGAGCAAGGAAGGCCCAAAAAATTGATTAAGATAGTGAAAGCGGATATGAACTCATGTTCGTTAGTAGAAGATGTAGTGCTTGAAATAATTGAAGGCGGAACAGTTGCATATGATTTCCAAATTGACTTTCATAATGGGTGTTTTGGCTTTAGTTTAATAATTCTATTGTCTTTGACTTCATTCATGTCTCCTCTTTTTTTTTTTTAATAAAGATAAACAAAAAGAATTTATTTGAAATGGCCGCGCGGTGGGGGGGAGGGAGGGATGGGATGCTGGATAAGAGAGAGCACCAAATAGGGCATAATACAACAGAGATGACTTACTACATGCAAAATCCCATTTAAGGCGAAGGCCCTTGAAGAACACCCTTTGAATTCCTTAAAATCTTTACACCAAAGAAAAAACAGCCCAAAATAACTAGTAAACATCTCGTGGGGCGAATGTTCCTTGTCCTCAACTAAATGACCATTTCTTTCCTTCCAAACTTACCTACAAATGGCTAAAAGGACCACCACCTTCTACAAAATCCTTTACCTAGAAGCAAAAGGTTTGATCTACAAACTTTGAAACACAGATTCATTTGACCTATGAAGACACCAAGAGGTATGGAAGAAAGATAGGAAGTAAGACCAAATGACATGTGAAAAAGGATAATGTATTAGGCTATTAGCAAATGGTTTACAAACTCTGCACTCACTCATAAGTAGCACACATTCACATAGGTGATTCCTCTAGATATAATACAGTTTGTGCATAATACTATCTAAAGTTTCTGGCCAAATGAAAATGCTTCTTATGCACATCTCCCAATCATGAAATGCTTCTTATGCACATAGATGCATTTGTGGGGAAAGGAAGCGGGAGATGATAAAATATTGTTGAACATCTTCTTATGCACATACCAAAGGTATTCTCTGGTTCATTTAGAGAACCTGTCAAATTCTCCCAAAAGCTTCATGCTTTTGTGTCAATGGAGATCTTTCTCTTTCTCTCTGGCCATTAGGGTACTAATATACCTTTCTTGACATGCCTAGAAGTTACTACCCAATAGTTTCCTACATTGTGTGCATCTTCTACATCGGTTATGCAGCCAAAGCCGTTCCACCTGCCTGGATGGTTGTTTACCAACAAAATAGGTCTCCACATAGTTATAAGACTGTATGGAGGTTGATGTGCCGTCAGCATCAGCATCCATTGTAGACCCATATGCACTCTGGATTGAACAAACCTAGACTCGAATCTAAGTCTCTAGGGATTGTACCTCTCACATCAACCTTAGATATGTGTCTGGGCTTTTGAATTGCAGGCGTAGATTTCCATTTGTTCCCTGGTTGCA
This sequence comes from Akebia trifoliata, assembly GCF_017979445.1. NCBI lineage: Eukaryota > Viridiplantae > Streptophyta > Magnoliopsida > Ranunculales > Lardizabalaceae > Akebia > Akebia trifoliata. The sequence goes on along the minus strand of NC_141381.1, from coordinate 17,416,184 downwards.
AGGGGGAGGCTCCATCTATTTTCAAGAAATGTTTACTGTTGTCTAAATTTACGCACGCAAGTATACGTATCGAAACAAGTAATAAAGTGATAAGAAAGTATCGTTCCCATAGAGACTAAATACCAATCTATTATTAATTACCAATTTATCTCAATCTAATTTTATCCAAACAAAAGTAAAAATAGGATTTAAGACTAAACAAGAAAAGTAACGGAGAAAATAAATTTGTAAATTAAAATCAATGAGTGATGAAATCTAGGTTTATAATTTCCCCCAAACAATCCACTTAATTAGATTATCTTCCCTTCTATGATAAATTAATCCACTATAATTGTCACCCAAGAACACTAAATTCTCTACAAGCCTCTGTCGATGGTCATGTAAAAATACCCTTCTAAACTAACTCCCTATATGTCTATGAGAATTAAATCAAGAAGAATTCATTAAGAATAAGCTCTCATAAGGGATGCACATGCAACTTGAGTATATGTCTATCTCAAATTAGCATATGTTACTCTATCTAGGTCATGAACACAAAATAACTCTGTCGATATTATTAAGGTTCACCGAATCAATTCAATCAATGGCCAGTTAATTAAATCGCATTAAACATAGGATAGAATAAACAATCACATGTGGAATCAGAGAAGAAAGCAATAAAACTAATCAAATATCATGAATGGGTTCCATTATAACCTTAGAATAGAAATTAGTTCATCCTTGAAAAGAAAACAAAATCACAAAAGTATTCAGCCATTCTTAGAGATTACAAATATCAAGAGAAGAGATAAAGTTTAGAAAGATAAAACTCAAAAGTCGAATCTCCAGCTCTCGTCCTCCTTCTCGATCTTGTGCCTCCAAGAAAAACCCCAAAACTTCTGTCCCCAAATAAGGGTTAAACTTTCCTATTATAGATATGGAGTCATTAGGGTTTAAGAGTCCCAAAATCCGTCTCTAATTCGGTCACCACAAATAACGTGTAAAGCTGGAAACGTAAGCAGGCCATGGCCTCCAATATATCATGCCGCGGCTTGTATTCTATATTTCTGTTATGCCATTCTTGAATTCCCGCCGCGGCCTCGTTTTCTATCAAGCTGCGGCTTGAAGACTTTTTAGCTTGTATGCTTAGCTTCCTTCTTCCGAGAGTGAACCAATTTGGAGTCAGAATTTCTCCTAAACGTATGCACCTATCCCAATATTCCATATATTCCTAATCTGTAAAATAAGCATAAAAATCAAATAAAAACATATAAACACATAAAAAGTATAAAACTAACTAAACTTAAATAAAAACAACTAAAAGACTCTAAATTAACAAAATATTATATTTAAAAGTGGTTAATTCGTAGGTATAAAACCTACTCATCAAATACCCCCAAACTTAACATTTTGCTAGTCCTCGAGCAAAACAAAAACAAAGAAAAACTAAATACGGGAAAAAATCTAAAATAAAGAAAACACAAGTGATGATACTAGCTTGATTCTCCACACTTGCCTCAAAGATTATGCAAATTTCACAATTCAAAAGAAAACTTTAGAAATTGAAACAGTCTAGATTTTCAACCCAAATGTCATTCAACCTCACCTTGAACCATCCACATATGTGCAAACAACCCCTTTTCACTTAATCAGTTTTCAACTCAAATCAGTTTATGCAATCAAGAGTAAACACAGATGATCTCTAGATATTGAAATTGATGAACTCCATAGGCTTACTTTTCATGCTATTCTCCACTAATGTAGGTTGTCACTCAATCAAGAATCAATAGGACTTTTATTCAGCTTGTAACGTGTGGCTAGGTTAAAGGTAGGATAAAAGGAAATTTTGTGGCTAGATCACCCCTTAAACACCTCAATCTCTTAGGATTCTCACAGAGCGCAAACTTACATTTCAACATCAAGTCACTCCGCATTCTCAATCTTGTTTCACTTCATTCTCACTTCATTCCCTTGACAACCTTTTATTCACCATTTTTTTTTTTTTTTACTTTTTTTTTATAGCCCACTGCACCCCCAAACTTATCTGATTCAATGCATTCTTTTACAAAAAGGGATGTAGTAATAAATTTTTTTTTTTTTTTTTTCAACATAAGTATTTCCGAACCCTCAACTAAATATTCTTGAAACTTTGCCTTCCACATTCCATGAACTTCACCTTCAACCCTTATTTGCATAGCTCACAATTATCCAGTAGTAATCAATATGCCTAAGAGGTGATGGGTCAAATCTTGGAAAAATTAGACAAAAAGGCTTGGTTAGAGTTGTGGGTGTCAAAGAAAATTGGAAACAAAGCTCAATGGGGAAGACTAGTGATCAAATCAACATAGGTAAGCTTAAAAGGCTCAATCGATCCAAGAATGGCCTAAATCATGTCCCTAATCAATTGCAACCTAGGATTTCGCCTCGAGTAACAATCAAATAAGTTCTAGAGTTCATTGAGATCATGGATTACTTTCAAAAGCATAAACATTCTCCAAGTGTATCAAACAACCAAGTGCATCAAGATTATAAACTCAATGTAAAAGAGTTCAAAATAAGGATGAATTTCATCAGAGTTAAGCACACAGACAAGTTAAACCTCCATCATTTTCTAAGAATCATGTATGTACTAAATCAAAATCATTATCATTGACTGTAGATTATCAAGCAAAAATCATCACAAAACAAAATTTTATTTATTTATTTATTTTTTTTAAATACTAACTTAAACACATCAAGACCTAAACTTAACGCATGAAAGCAAACACAAAAAATCAAAGAACAGTTTTCAGAAAAATACTACACGACCACCCCCAAACTTAGTTATTGCATTGTCCCCAATGTAATCAATTAGAATCAAAGGTAGGTGAAAGAACTTCCCTGAAATATTTATTGGTGGTCAGGAGTCATCAGCATCATCCGCGCCATCTTCATTGTTGTTATCATTCAGTCCTGGTGGTAGTGATGAAATGTTGAAGTTCGTGTTCTGTTACTTTTCACAATCGGTGGTTAAAAATCATGACTCCACAATAAGTAATAGTAACCCAATCACCCACAGTCGAAATGAAAAGTATAGCAACTACACTTAATTATACCCAACAAGCACCATGTATATCAAACAACCCTCAAAATTTGCAACAGCTTAACCTTCCCAACCTCTCTCTTTGTCATTGAACTTTTCACAAACACCTGGTGTGCACAAAAATTTAATGATCTCCCCAAAATTTAGTAATGCTAGCTACTGTCACAAAAGATCGTACATATTGCAGCACATAGTACTCCACTAAGCAAACACTCCACACACCCATTCCAACATCAATTACTCAACATCAATCACCAATCACCAATTAAATCCATCAAACACTCCCAAACAACCACAAGTGTAATCAAAACTTGAATTTTTCAATCCTAATAATCAAATATTTATTCACAATATGCAACATAGGTTAATTGAATGTAAGACTTACAGACAAAACCTGATGGTGTTTCACTTGATTTGGTCAAATCAGCAAAGAAAGTACTCGAAATATCCGTTGAAATTTGGTGAAATCATGGTCACAAATTTGATCTCTCTTTCGCCACCCTTGGATATTGAGAGGGAGATATAAAAATAATGCTGGAGAAGAGGAAGAGAGATGAAGAGTTTTTCTTTCGTTGAGACACGAAGAGACTGTTGGTTGTGAAATTGGGTAACAATAGAAATAGTAGGGCAAATATACCCTTTTTCTATGTGGGTACGAGTTCGGGCCGAGGCCTGTTAGAATATCATGCCGTGGCCCGCCTTTTTATGTTGCTGATCAGTTCTGTCACAGACTAATGCCTTGGCCTGAGAAGAGTTAAGCCATGGCATTCTTTTTAACATTTCTGATCAGTTCTGCCACGGACTAATGCCTTGGCCTGAAAAGAGTTAAGCCATGGCATCTTCAAACTGTGAGAACATGACCTGCTATTTTCGTTAGATGCCATGGCTGTAAATGAATAGATGCCACGGCCTCTTCAATTTGTACTTCCACAGCCTTGCATCATGTTGCCAATGCCCTTGAATTGCTCAGAGACTCCCAACATGTTTCAACACAACATAATTAAATAAAATTAAGAAGAATTCTAAATATTTTAATACAAGCAAACTAAATAAATTTTTTTTTAAAATAAAAAAAAATAACGAAGAATAATGAAAATCAACATAAACGAAGAGAGAGTTTAGAATGCTTGGGTTGCCTCCCAAGAAGCGCTTGTTTTAAAGTCTTCAGCCTGACTTTCTCTGAAATCACGTCAAATTTGCTAGAGTGGTGGTGAATTTTTGACGATCAATTCTCCACACATCATAGATCTCCACCTCCTTCATGGTTGGGTTAAGTCGACGTTGGTACTCAATAAAAGGCTTATGATATTCCTCCATACGGATTTTCTGCATGCTGGTAGAAGGACAAATCCCCTTAATATCCGTTATGGACCATCCCAATGCTTTCTTGTAATCTCTCAACTCCCTCAAATGACTAGGAAGAGATTGAGCTTAATGATGATGATTCTTGAGTTGACAGCTTCAAATGAGAACATAATGGTGGTATTTCTAACAACTCAAATTCTGGTTTAGAACGAGAGAATTTTGGTGCAGCCTCCAAGTATTTTACCAACTCAAAATACTTAAAATCTTTCTCATTGTAAGTATTAATGATTGCTAATTCAAGTTGGTTAAATGGGAGTGTTTTTTCATGGTCATGTCGAACACATGTGTCCACTGCATCAATTCTATAGCAATCTTCAGGCTCTTCAGTGGGAAACTTCGTAGCTTTGAAAACATTAAACGTCACCTCTTGATCTTGAACTCTCATAGTAAGCTCTCCCTTTTGACATCAATAAGAGTTCTGCCTGTGGCTAAGAATGGTCTGCCAAGAATGATTGGAACATCCTTATCTTCCTCCATATCAAGAACAATAAAATCCACAGGGAATATAAATTTGTCAACCTTAACAAGCACATCTTCAATTTTTCCCCTTGGATACTTTAGTGATCTATCCGCTAACTGGAGTGTCACAGTAGTAGGCCAAGTTTCTCCCAATCCCAATTTTCGAAATATAGACAGTGGCATTAGATTAATACTAGCTCCCAAATCACACAAAGCTCTACCAGAGAATTGGTACCTATTGTGCATGGTATAGTGAAGCTCCCTGGATCCTTAAGCTTTGCTGGAAGTTTCCTTTGAATGATAGCACTGCACTCTTCAGTCAAACCCACTGTTTCAAATTCACTCAATCGCCTCTTTTTAGTTAAGATATCTTTCAAAAACTTGGCATAACTTGGCATTTGCTCTAAAACTTCCGCGAATGGGATATTAATATGCAACTTCTTGAAGATATTTATAAATTTTGCAAACTGCTCGTCATGTTTTTATTTCTTGAAACGTTGAGGAAATGGTGGGGGTGGGTTGTAATGAGTAATATTTTCTAAGCCCGACTTGTTATGATCTTGGTTTGTAGTTTCTTTCTCTTGCTCACCCTTCTCTTTAGAGACTGTTTCTTCTGCCACTAAAACATCTGGTTCCTTTGGTTCCTTGACAACATCATTCAACTCTTTTCCACTCCTCAATGTGATAGCATTGCAGTGCTCCTTACCATCTCTTTTTGGATTAGTCTCGGTATTGCTAGGCAAGGTTCCTTGAGGACGACTATTAATTGTTGAAGCAAGCTGACCCAATTGAATTTCTATATTGCGAATAGAAGCTGCTTGGCTTTGGAGTTGAGTTCTAGTCTCTCTGTCATGAATGAGATAGTGTTTGTCATGAACTGATTAGTGTTGGTTCCCATCTGATGTACTAGATCTTCCAAAGAAGGCTTCTTTTCTCTAGGGAGAGTTTGAGGGTGATAACTTGGTTGAAACATTGGCTTTGCAGATGAAGAGGCTCCAACTTGATTGTTGTTACTCCAAGAGAAGTTCGGATGATTTTTCCAGCCCGGATTGTAATAGTTGGAGTATGGATTATTTTGCTGACTACCAACAAAATTTAGAGACTCTGGATTATTAGGGCACATATCTCCTGAATGATTGTCTCCACAAATCTCACATGTAATGGTAGAAGTTTGAATGGCATGAACTCCAAATGAATCAAATTTCTTAGATAACGATGTCACTTGAGCAGTCAAAGCCGTAAGAATATCTAATTCATGCACTCCTGCTGTTCTTCTTGGATTCATCCTCTCTGTATGGTGTTGGAAGTTGTTAGAGGCCATCTCCTCCAATAAATTATACCCATCCTCAAATGTCTTCGCCATAAGAGATCCACCTGCTGCAGCATCAACAATCGTTCTCCATTGTAGAAAATTTGGATGATCAACCATTCCGGTAGAGCATGATGAGGACATCTCCGAAGTAAATCTTTGTACCTCTCCCAAGCTTCATAAAGAGATTCACTGTCCGACTGCACGAAAGTAGTGATATCATTCCTCAACTTTGCAGTTTTTGACGGTGGAAAATATTTGGCAAGGAACTTTTTCGCCAAGTCATCCCAAGTGGTAATAGATTCCCTTGGCAATGAGTTCAACCAATTCTTCGCCATGTCCCTCAATGAGAATGGAAATAGTCGCAACCGGATGGCATCATCATCAACACCGTTATACTTGAAAGTAGCACATATCTCTAAAAAATTAGCTAAATGTGCATTGGGATCTTCGACATTTGAACCCCCAAACTGAAATGCTTGTATCATCTGAATAGTAGCTGGTTTGAGTTCAAAATTGTTGGCTTGTATCGTTGGACGACGAATACTAGTGTGAATCCCATCCATTAATGGAACAGCATAGTCCCGCATAGACTTAGGACCTTCATTACCATTAGTTTGGTCGGCCATTGTATGGTGTTGAGAAGCTTCTCGCTTATTCTTTCTATTTCTTCGACAAGTTTTCTCGATCTCAAAATCCAAAGGAACAAGCTCTGAATTCCCTGTACTATGCATACACTAGCCAAACACCTACAAAATAAAAAAATTTTTTGGTCTAAAATCAAATATGATTGAATTAATATTAACAAAAAGATTAATAAATTAGTCCCCGGCAGCGGCGCCAAAAACTTGTTGTCTAAATTTACGCACGCAAGTATACGTATCGAAACAAGTAATAAAGTGATAAGAAAGTATCGTTCCCATAGAGACTAAATACCAATCTATTATTAATTACCAATTTATCTCAATCTAATTTTATCCAAACAAAAGTAAAAATAGGATTTAAGACTAAACAAGAAAAGTAACGGAGAAAATAAATTTGTAAATTAAAATCAATGAGTGATGAAATCTAGGTTTATAATTTCCCCCAAACAATCCATTTAATTAGATTATCTTCCCTTCTATGATAAATTAATCCACTATAATTTTCACCCAAGAACATTAAATTCTCTACAAGCCTCTGTCGATGGTCATATGTAAAAATACCCTTCTAAACTAACTCCCTATATGTCTATGAGAATTAAATCAAGAAGAATTCATTAAGAATAAGCTCTCATAAGGGATGCACATGCAACTTGAGTATATGTCTATCTCAAATTAGCATATGTTACTCTATCTAGGTCATGAACACAAAATAACTCTGTCGATATTATTAAGGTTCACCGAATCAATTCAATCAATGGCCAGTTAATTAAATCGCATTAAACATAGGATAGAATAAACAATCACATGTGGAATCAGAGAAGAAAAAGCAATAAAACTAATCAAATATCATGAATGGGTTCCATTATAACCTTAGAATAGAAATTAGTTCATCCTTGAAAAGAAAACAAAATCACAAAAGTATTCAGCCATTCTTAGAGATTACAAATATCAAGAGAAGAGATAAAGTTTAGAAAGATAAAACTCAAATGTCGAATCTCCAGCTCTCGTCCTCCTTCTCGATCTTGTGCCTCCAAGAAAAACCCCAAAACTTCTGTCCCCAAATAAGGGTTAAACTTTCCTATTTATAGATATGGAGTCATTAGGGTTTAAGAGTCCCAAAATCCGTCTCTAATTCGGTCACCACAAATTAACGTGTAAAGCTGGAAACGTAAGCAGGCCATGGCCTCCAAATATATCATGCCGCGACTTGTATTTCTATATTTCTGTTATGCCATTCTTGAATTCCCGCCGCGGCCTCGTTTTCTATCAAGCTGCGGCTTGAAGACTTTTTAACTTGTATGCTTAGCTTCCTTCTTCCGAGAGTGAACCAATTTGGAGTCAGAATTTCTTCTAAACGTATGCACCTATCCCAATATTCCATATTATTCCTAATCTGTAAAATAAGCATAAAAATCAAATAAAAACATATAAACACATAAAAAATATAAAACTAACTAAACTTAAATAAAAACAACTAAAAGACTCTAAAATTAACAAAGTATTATATTTAAAAGTGGTTAATTCGTAGGTATAAAACCTACTCATCATTTACTTGTCCCAATTCTGAATCCAATTAAATTTGCATATAATGGGTTTTATCAGAATTTTCTATGAAGAGAATTATTACTTTTTAACACCTGAAATGAAGATTTTCCACATTTGGATCAACATATTTTCCATTGAAGAATCAGATTTGATTTTATCTTCGGTCTATGAAATAACTCAAATCCTGTTTCTTGGAACCTTGGGATTGATTGTTGAGCATGTGTACAACACATACAGCAGAGATCCCATTATAATAATTGGTGGGATCACTACAGTAGCATTAGAAGTTTAATCCTAGTTGTGCTGTTATAAGATTCTTGATTGCCTCTTTTTTCCCATGTTGCTCACCATGATTAAAATTATCTTTATGCAGAGGAATTACCGATTCTTTTTCATGTTCGTGTCATCAACAACCATACTGTGCCTTTATGTTTTTGCCTTCTGCTGGGTTAACATCAGGAAAATAATGGAAGCCTACCAATGTAATCTCTGGAATGCATTCATGAAATCCCCCGTGTCAGGCATTCTCATATTATACACATTTATAGCCGCTTGGTTTGTCGGAGGGCTCACAGCCTTTCACCTCTACCTAATTTGCACCAACCAGGTACTGTGCTTCTCTTCTTTTTCATTACCACGCCCTGCCCTCATGTTGTTTCCTCAGTTTATATGTTGTTTATGCAGACTACATATGAAAACTTCCGGTATCGATATGATGGGAAGATGAATCCATATAACCTTGGATTGGCTCGCAATGTCGGGGAGATCTTTTTCTCTAAGATACCCAGTTCTAGAAACAATTTTCGAGCAAAGGTGAAGGAGAACTCTAGTTCTACTACCTTCACCAACTCACTGTCCAGGGGTCGTGTCATGAGCCCAGAGATGCCCAAAAGGAGCTTTGATGTAGAAATGGGTGGGAAACGGCAGGCCGTTGTTGAGGAGGAGTTGGAAGATATACAGAATCAGATTGAGAGTGTAGCCGGGTTTGAGAGGTGTGGGACACAGCCAAGACACACAAACTGGGGTCATAAAGGCAACTGGGAGATTACGCCTGATATACCCGCATTGGCTGCTGAGTTTGGAATAGGGGGGTACGGTTCAACAGATAGAGAAAAGATTAATGGGGTGCTTTGAAGTGTGCGATAAATCTAAATTTTGTGCAGATAAAAAGGTATCTCTTAGAGATCATGAAGATGAAAAAGAGAATTTAGTCCAGATAACTGTAACCAAGCAAAGAAGTAGCCTGAAACATGAATGAGTTTCTGCAATTTCAAGACAATGTAGTCCAATTTCTCTGATTCTCTCTAGGAGATGTTAAGTTTGATTGAGAAAATTTGATATACTAGAACTGTGCTCTATTAGTTATGGAGAGAGTGAATCTTATGATATGGTGTGTGTTTCCTTTTCTTTTAGTGGTTGATATTTCTAATGGGAAATGTTCAGCAACAAACATTTTGGCAAAACTTTTGAAAATATGGGTTACAGTTTTGGAATGGGCTTTTTTGGTGAGGATGATCTCTACAGGGAATAGATCATCATCACCAAAAATCAGCCATTCCAACTTCAACCCATCAAAAATGGTTTAACAAAAAATGGACGGTTCACAATTTTTCAACCTGTTAACATGGTAGAAGTTTTGGAATGGGCTGATTTTTGAGGATGATCTTGGAGATCATCTCACCAAAAATCAGCCCATTAAAACCTTAACCCATGTTTTGAAAAATGTTTTCCAAATGTTTGTCAAAATGTTGTTGCTGAAAGGGACCCATTTCTAATAGTCTCTCTCTCTGCAAACTAGGGCCTTTCGTTTTAACAAGAATTTATTTTGACAATGGGGAACCGCCATTAATCAAAGAAAACTTATTTGTATTGGTATGAACTTTGAATTGGACTGTGAAAGATATTTGACTCATTGAGATTAATCTCGAGGATGTTAAGTATATTTGGAATGGATTTCCTTCTTTTAGATGTGCTGACTGCTGTTGCCTTCATGGTTTCTTCCGCTGTTAAGAATAAAATTTGAGAATATTTTTATCACTTTAAAGAACAGAAAAAGGGCAAAAAGTGTTCAGGATTTATTGAGCGATTTTCAGAGCATCAAAGACTCTTCATGAATCATAATCACTGATATTTCACGTCCAAAGCACGTTGTCTTTGTCATTGTTTGTCGGGTACAAACTTGCCTACTTATCAAAGAGTGCCTATTTAAGTTAGAATAATTTTAATTCCCCTCATTCCCTATTTTGATATTTATAGTCACCTGTAGTTTAAGTAGGTTTCTAAACTTATTTGATACTAAAATGAGATTTTTCGGATTTTGTGAGTTTCATTGAAAAATTTGTACAGTCGGTAACTGAAAGGTTACTGATTCTTTCTTCAATTAGTAGGTTTTCAATTTTAGGAAAGTGAAAGGTAAGATAAAATGTCATATGAAGGCATAAGGGAATTTGATAGACATAGGTTTAGGTTTTATTAGTTTGGTAATTGCAAAAGTGGTCTAGATTAGTAAACATTACATGAAGGATTAGTCCTTATGGCAACCTTCGTGGGCAATGGAATTTTGAAAGGTATTCAAAATTTTTATAAATTAAAATAAAGTCCCTAGAAACCAACTTGGGAATTGGATCCACAAATCCGACTTGGGCTTCGCTAATTGGGAATAGGCCTTATAAAGATCGGGCTTTCATAGGTATCCACATTAAATATGGGGGCTTACACACAAAATGATGAGTGAAGTCAACCAAAATTCCATAGAGTCCACAAAATTGGAATTAGACCAAATTAATCTTTTGACCAATTAATCAAAATTTAATAAGTCGAGACATAGTTGGAAAGCTAAATTACTCTAAGTCTATATATACTAAGGCCTCTCTCATTTCAAAGGACCTCAGGGATCCCTTTCTCTCAAAAGATAGGAGCTCTTCCTCTAGAGAAGAACAAGCTCTCAAGCCCTCCTCTAAAATCGATGCATGGTTCTTCAAGAGAGACTTGGACTATGATTAAAGAGAAGATCAAGCTTAAAAGCCCTTCTCCGAAAATTTAGAAATTCTTCTCAACCGATCAAACTTGAAGCCTAGAGAAAAGAAACTATACACACTATAATCGTTTTATACTTGATTGTTAATCAAAGGGTAACGCTCCGTTGAACGAATGTATTAAGATTTGTATATTATTTTTCATAAAAAAATCAATAACATTATTTGTCTTCATATTTCATGTATCTTGTGGTAGATTGTGAAAAAAATTTCAACAAATTTCTAGTACGTCTAGTGGGACGATCTTAGCCTCTTATCTTTCAATCAACTTAAAAACACCAACAACGTTACTAATGGTATTTCTTAATGCCAACGTTATCACAACTGCTATTATGGTGAAAGGTAAGAAAGTCGTTTCTTTCAACTCTGAATCTACTCAAGTTTTCAATCACAACCACCTTGTGAGGCGAACCATGATGAAAAGTGGTGCTTCTCATTTGGTCTACCCTTTCTATCATCACTTTAAAAAGCATGTCACGAAAACGACACCTACAACAAAAATGACGTGGGTAGATATTATGGAAGACAACTCATTAAACTCTAGATCCGATTCAAAGTTAAGCAAGAGATCATCTGGATCTCTATCAATCACTCCTCCATCTCAAACTCACACCTCCATTAGAGTGATGATGTCAATCAAAGCATTGATGGTTGAAAACCAACTAGACCAGATGACAAACACCATCACTAGGTTGACAAAGACGATCAAGGAAAAATGTCCAAATTGCCACCTTAGTTGTTTGGAAAAGAAATACAAAGCAACTGAATCTAGCGTTGAACCCTTACATCTTCCTGGATTCACTCCTGAAACGTACATGTCTCTGTGAGAAGAGGAGAAATAAGAAGATTACGTTGTCTCACGAAATGCTACGTGAGGCCCACTACAAGTATATTTTGCCTTGCCCCTATCAAACAATTGCAAGCTATGATTACTGATGTCACATCTCGAATTTTGAATCCAAGGACTCGATTCAATTTCTTGATCTAATTCCAATATCCAAAACTCAAGTGTGATTGACATGGCATTTAATTCCATTTAATAACATTGATTAATTTAAAATCAAATCAATAAAAAAAAATACAGACATATTTATTTCTAACAACTAACTAGTTTAGGGATACCTATGACTTTGAAAAATCATAAAATAGTGTGAAAATTCATATCAATATCCATAATTCCAATTCAGAATACTTTGAAAATATGTTTATCACTCATAAAAATACTAAACACCTTAAAAAATTTAAAAATCTATATTTTTTTTCTAATCTGTCAACGTTCAATGAACTCAAAAAACTTTAATTTTTATGATTTTTAAATAATTCGTTATAAATGCAAATCAAGTACTATCAGAGTCTATATTGAAGAGTAAAAATTAATGATTATGAAAATAATAAAAAAAATAATTTAATATACATTATTTTCATACTCTTTTAGTCCCATTCGACCAAAAAATCGAGGGTTTGTAATTTTTACGTTCGAACTGGAATTTGAGTGTATTTACAAGCTAAAGTATGTTTTTCGGCCATTGTGAATCCAATGGTGAGGTCGGATTTCATTAAAAGTGAATAGAACAAATGTGGAAGTTTTACTCTAAGTCTCACTTTTAAAAATTTTCCAAAATTTCACTATTTAATTTTTCTCGAGATATGAATTAAAAACTCGGGATATTACATACCTGATCATAACGATAATATCTTTGGTAATTGTCACAACTTGTTTTCTTGGGTCGTTTAAGCGTGAAATTCCGAAGGGGTGAATAGGTTAATTAAAAATTCTATTTTAAATTCACCACACAAAGCTAATATTGGTCTCTTGATCATGTTAATATAATTGAATACATAGATATGCATAACGTTAATCTTAATTGATTCATAGCATTGCATACAACAAAATATGAATAAGGCATTCTATCAAAAACTTGATATGCAAGTCATGACATTCATGCCATTCATTCAAAGTAGAGCACCACGAATAATTGTCAAAGGAGATAATTAATTTATAGTGGTTCGGCAAGTTGCCTACATCCTCTACCAAGTACTCTACTCTAGGGTCTTGGGTTCCACTATCTATGAGGTTTATGGTTTACCTCAAAACCCTACAGCACAAATTTTTCTCTAAGAAAAATCTAAACATATGATTTGAGATGAATACTTCTTCCTCAAACTTGTAGATTTTGTCCTTAGGAAATCCACAACCTTATACTCTGGAGTAAAGTCCTCAAATCTTTTTAAGAGCTTGGTTTTGACTAGAAACCAAGAACCTTTTTGTTAAAGAAAGAGAAATACTAAAATTAATCATAAGGACCTAACCTAACTTGATTGATTTGCCAATTTGTTGATCAAGTTTTTCATGTCCTTGAGAATGTCATCTTCATGCCAAGGTACTCATTGCTTCAAGAGAATGCACTGAGCTCCATGAGATTCACCAATATGTGTTTAATCAAGGGTGTTGGCTGAAGTGATTCAACAATAGAAAAATCTTGGGTTGAATGTGTTTTCAACTAAGTATGGGTTTTCCATGGCTAGAGAGATCTTTAAAAGGGGTTGGAGACGAGAAAGGTTTTTTTTCTAATGCTTAAACCAACCAACAAAAATGAGCTAGATTTTGTTTAAAAAAGAAATGAGTGAATTCGTGTCTCAACAGTAAAAAAATGACTGTTGAGTACTTGTTGTCGATGGCGTTGTAAATCACAAGGGTGGTGTTGTTGGAAATTACAAAAATGCCACTGAAGGGTATTTTAGCCATAACTTTTAAACGGTAGCTCCATGTCACGCACCGTTCGGGGATCTAAAAAATCTTATTATGTAGAACATCCCCAAACTACCAACAAGGGGTGGGTCATTGAAAAAGTGAGTGAAATGAACAAAATACCTTTTTTTCGATTAAAATGAGTTTTCGAGAAATTTGGTGACGAAATTGTTCAAAGATGTGATAGATTTTACCTATATAATGTCTTCAAAAAATCACCAAGGACAGATAATGGTCTCAGGGTGGTCAAATCTCTAATGTTTCCTATAGAGGAAAGATTTTTCTAATCACTATAGGTCGACCTATCAACAATATAAGTGTTGGAGAATGGTTTTAGGTGGTTTCAATACCTTTTAGGCTTTGTGCACACACATTGGAGTTTTCTGTTGAGGTATGTGTGGTTGAGTAGCTTTACCAAAGTCTTTAGATGTCTTCAATGACAAATCGATCCGACACACAACATATGTCTCGAGATTGACAAAATATAAAACTAACAATCTCCCTTTTGTCAATTACGAGATAAAACCTAAGATAGACCAAATAGATTGGAAAATATTCCCAGAATGACCAACACAACTTATACCCAATTAGAACCTTACAAATGTGTTTAAAAATAAAAGTCTAAGATTCTAACTACTTTGCTTCCCTTTAAGTACTGCTCCCCATGAATGATTTACCTGTAGAATGTGATTAGGACAGTACACATGGTGAAAACTACATCCTTTCCCTTTTGTCGTATTTGACAAAGCGTATAATCAACCCAATGTCGATACACAATATATACTAATAAGCATAAGGGTATAATATACATACACATAATTAATAAAACTATCAGAACGAGATGTATGACTATAACAAACAACGATATGCCAAAAAAAATATAACTATAAGGCATGAGCATGGCATGTTAATACGATATATAATAAATATAACTAAATGAAGTAGTGTTGGGACATGCAAATGTGTGCAAAATAGATGATATGCAAATAATCGATTATAAGCACACAAAACATAAGCAAAAGATTTTACTATTAAGAACATACATAACTGTTTGGATTACAAAATATGAGTTGATGATACTCAAACAGATAAACAACCTACACACTAACAAAAACATGTGAAACCTAAACATCACCAGTTACCCAAGCGAGTGGGGCTGGCATCAGGAGTGGGAGTCGTAGGATAGCAAGACTGAATGAGACCACAGAGGTAGTGTTGAATCTTCTTTATTCGAGATACAAGCTTCGATGTCGAACTCCTAGCCATGATTGGTAAGAGGAGATACCGAAGCTTTAGGAAAGGGAGGAGGTTCCTCATCTGAAGGAAAGGCAGGTGGCAGAGGCGAAGCGGAAGGGCTAGCGATCATTTTGAGTATGTTAGTCAGATTCGTTTCACCAAATATCTTATAGCCAGAATCATACAGGAAAGGCTGGTTCCAAGGTGACAATCCATAACAAGTCGAGAAATGAGATGACCAAAGCCAAGACCCTTCTTGGATTGAGGTTGTGCCGTTAAAATGATGTGTTGAAGGATGAGCGTTGGTAAGCACATGGGAACACCTTGGGCTACATAATACAACAAATTATATTGGTGGGATGCCAGTTCAATTGAATTGCCTACACGAGGGTATAGGCTGCGTAAGAAAATACTATGTAGGATTCGTAAGGGAGTGAGCATGCATGTTGAGCGAATACTACCTTTGGACCATCGGAGTCAGTTGTTTGGACCACATAACACTTCTTTGAGTTGTTCTTGTCAAATCAAGTAGTCAGACTCCGGCTCGGGCATGGATACACCAGTAACAAGCATTCTTAAAAGTCTACCAATGGTGTAAGTGGTTATCACAGTGCGAAGAGGTAGCCAAAGGTAGAATGTGGTGACAATAAGATACAGAGGATTGTATTCAGATTTCGTCACACTTGCATAGAACTTGACCACACATATAGGATAGACATCACCACCAAATCAAAACATCTTGTCCCAACCTACACGATGAAGCATACTAAACACATCGTATTTATAAGTGGTAGATTCTTGAACATTGATTTCACAAATGATGGAGCACTTCTTCAATGATGTGCATCAAGAGACATAACTGGCATGATTCGTGGGTAGTTTGTCATTTGATTCCAATTTTGACTCCTCCACTAGCATTTGAATGGGTAGGGGTGAAGGAGGAGGTGGTGGAGCGGAACGGGAGAAGGAAGCTACATTTTTGGAATTCTTGGAGTGAGTGAGTTACGCTGAAAACGTCCTCCATCTGCGGGGTGTGCGGATCCGCTTTTATTTTTGAGATTTGGGAGTCGTCACCTAGTTATTATGGTCTAGGAACCAAATATTGACTCTAACAGATAAAACGTTAATTTACAAAGAGAATAGGTTCGGGGATCATGTTATGGGGTTGGAAGGTATTAGGCACCAACCCCGCCCGACAAATGTCGGTCTCTACTTTTTTTCCAAATAACACTACATTGCAAAATAAATCTAAAAATTAATAATAAAAAAATAATAATTACCTAGCGGATTACGACGGTTCCCTCAGTACTGACAGAGAGTATTATTGTATAGGTTTCCTTGCTATTCCCCCATCACTGGATCTATTTCTGATATCCAAATTGAAGTATCTTTCTTCTAGATTTGAGTGTTTTCTAAAGGATTTCTGGATGTTTTTGGAAGGTTTCTAGGAGTTTTTTGAATAAAAACTAGGGTTTGGATGATAGGTAGGGGTTAGGACTTCAAAATCAGGGTTTGGGGAAGGCTAGGGAAACTTTTTGACCTACCTTTTCTAGGGTTTATTTTAACCTGCGAAATTAGGTTGTAGAGGCTCTATATTTATAGACTTTTTTCGAAGAATTAGGGTTTGACTAGGTCTCCTTTTAGATAAGGTGAATTAGGGTTTTGACTTAAGTCTTATTTAATTGACTAGGTTTCTTTAGATTAGGGTTTTAATTCTTATGTACAATGAAAGAATATATTTTTGATTTTTGGAGAACCCCCCTTAATTATATTTTAATTCTTTTAGGCCCCCAAATGGAAGGGTCTTTTAATAAATATTAAGGGGGCTCCACTTAAATAAGGGGGCAAGCATCAACAATTTTGCCTGAAGGCCTGATTGATTAATTTTCTTGGTTCAGATTTTTAAATTAATTTTATTAAGGTTTTACTTTACGTTAATTAATGTTTTATTTATTAATTTCGATTTTTTTTTTAAATTGAAAAATTATCGTTTTACCCCTGAAGATAACTTTTGCATTTCAAGTCGTTTTTCGATGTTCCGAGATGTTTTGAAATCGATTTTTCATAAGAAATTCAATGGGATTATGGGTTTGTGTCATTTACGAATTTTCTTGCATGAAACAATTGTGAACTCTATGAGGAGTATTTTCATAATTTTGTCGAATTTGATAAAAATTGGCGAAATGATTTATTTGATTTCATTTTGTTATTTTATGTGTTCGAAAGGATTTTCCTAAGCATAAGGGGGCTCTAAGGATGTTTTGATGTTAGGGGTATTTTAGTAATTTAGTTACTTTTTAGTGATTTTCATCGTAAACATTCTTTTTGTTTGCAAAATGATGATTTTTATATTTTTTGGGTTATATTTTTCTAGCGTAGTGTGATTTCTACAGTTTTGTTAGTTTGAGATACCTTATCCGAATTTCTGAAACATATCTAGTAACAAATAAAGCATTGAAATAATCATCCATCATTGGGAATCGTCGTGATTGGGTTGACGAGTTGATTAATCAAGTGAGTACAAAAATGAGGTATCTACATATGCCCCTCTTTGGTAGAGGGTTGAAGTAAAGTAGATAGCAAATCTATTTTGGTAGATAGTGTGATATCCGAATGCCAAAGCTAGTGACAGTTCATTTTTACAATTTGATTTAGCAATTCGTCGAAGCGTTCGGATCCTTGAAGGTAAAACTTTTTCCGAACTAAAAAAATTGTCAGGTCCTCGAACACGAGCTCTCACTGACGATGTTAGATCCTTGAATTTTGAAAAATTCTCCTTGACTAATGCAAAGGTACACGTGTGTGCAATGGTGTGATGTTTACTGAGTATTCTATCAGATCATTGAGAATAAACTCTCATCGATTAAAAAAGAATGTCAGGTCCTAGAGATCTTTTCGTACTGACAATGATGCTTCACAATGAAATGCACATACGCAAAGAAGACAATCACACAATATTGAATTATGGTAAGTTTGAATAACAAGATAGGTGATGTAGAAACTTCATTAAATCTTATCAAATTTTTTTGAAGAGTTCGAAAAAATTTGAGTCTCGTTTATCGGACTCTAACTAAGATTTACAGGAACTTAAACAATCCTGTTAATTCATTCTATGATTCAAAATTTTGGAGTCTCATTTCTCGGACTCGAACTTAGGTTTGTAGGCACTTCAAAAAAACCTACTCATTCTATGATTCAAAAAGTTGGAGTCTCATTTCTCGGACTCGAACTTAGGTTTGTAGATACTTCAAAAATCTACTTATCCTACTCATTCTATGATTCAAAAAGTTGGAGTCTCGTTTCTCGAACTCGAACTTAGGTTTGTAGGCGCTTCAAAAAACCTACCATTCTATGATTCAAAAAGTTGAAGTCTTGTTTTTCGGACTCGAACTTAGGTTTGTAGGCACTTCAAAAAGCCTACTCATTCTATGATTCAAAAAGTTGGAGTCTCGTTTCTCAGACTCGAACTTAAGTTTGTAGGCACTTCAAAAAACTTACTCATTCTATGATTCAAAAAGTTTGAGTCTCATTTCTCAGACTCGAATAGATTTGTAGGCATTTCAAAAAACTTACTCATTTTATGATTCAAAAAGTTGAAGTCTTGTTTCTCGGACTCGAACTTAGGTTTGTAGGCACTTCAAAAAACCTACTCATTCTATGATTCAAAAAGTTGGAGTTTCGTTTCTCAGACTCGAACTTATTGGAGTCACGCTTCTCGGACTTGAATTAGTTAAAGACTCGGCATTATCGAGTTCAAAGTTTGAAAGACTGGGCCTTTATTGGCTTATCACACATCTGGATTCATAATTATCATTGGATTTCACCGTATTTTTAAGTTTTTGTAAGATTTTTTTTTATCATGTGATTAGGAATAAAAACTTCGGAATCATAGTTATTCTAAAAAGAAGTCCCTAGTTTCAAGGTTGGCTTCTATCTGGAACTTGACTATGAAACTAACGAAATGGATTGCACTTGAAAAATATGAACGGGCAACTATGGACTCTGATATATGACAGACAGAAGAATCGACATTCCTTTAAATTCAAGACTCTTAGGATTATCATATGTGCAATAAAAAATTTGATTAATTTCTTTTGAGAAATGCTGAATTTAAAATCTTGATGATTATTAGAATAAAAGATCTTTCTTTTCAAAGTGGCCGATGGTTCTACATTTCTTTTTGGCGAACACTTGAACAAGTAAACATACTCTTAAATATCCTGTAATGTTCAAGATAACTTCTGAGTTTTTTCGACTTCAATACTATCTTCATCAAATGTGAACTTTCAACTGAAAATGAATGTTGTGACTTGAATAATTTTTTATATCCTCTAGTAAACTTCCTTTTGGATTTTTCTTCTTGATGAGACATTTCCTCCTATTTGATGATGCCTTAATTTTTGCCTAGATCACCTCTTCAGGTTTTCAATCTAGCAGACTTTATTTTTCTTCTTTTGATAATGCCTTGATTTTTGCCTAGGTAGCTCTTTCAAGTTTTCAACCTAGCAGGTCTTTTTTTTATGGTTATGCCCTAACTTTTGCCTAAGTCACCCTTTCGGATTTTCAACTTAGCGGATTTTTTTCTTCTTGATGATCTTGAATATTCAACTTAACAACTTCTTGGTTCCTTGGATCTCAACCAAATCAATTAGCATTCAGGAGGACTTAATAGGTGGGCTTAGAACATAGTTTAGAAAGAAAAGATATAAGGCTCAACTTCCCAAAATGCCACTAGTTTTATATTCTCTCTTTTCCATCAATTATTTTGATTTTCCTTTTTTATAAATGCCCCTAGTTTGGCATTCTTTTCTTTTTATCAATTCTTTTGATTCTTTTTTCTAATGCCCCTAGTTTGGCATTATTTTCTTTTGAACCTTTCAATAGGGAATTTTCCTTTTAGATGATATTTTTCGTAAGAGAATACATTTGTGACCGGGCCTGAAGTAACTTCTCATGTTGCCTACGTACCCTAAATATTTATTTTTTTACTTTTGGGATCAGGTCAAACGTAGTTCATACTTAGACTTCCTTCCCAAGGTTGTTTGGTGTGGTTTAGAAAGAAGAGGCTATTAATTCTTTAAAAACTGTAAAAAGGCTAAAAAAAGTTATCATTTTCTTGGTCAGATAGAAAAATTGTTCGATCAAAAAAGGCCTCCTTTGGAGAAATGCTACTTGATTTGGCTAAAGATTATAGAAACTCGATGTCTTGATTACTTTGTCGAGTATGATCTTCTTTTGAGAATGAGTAATATTCAGTCTTCTTCTGAGAAGAAGTAATCTTCAATATTCTTCTACGAAATTGAGTGTGATTGAGTTCTTTGTATTTGACATTAACTTGTTCAATCATTTCTAAACTTCGAAAGAAATCTCATATTTTTTTGCTAATGAGAAAACATGATGAATCACTTCTCGTGGGTCTTAACACCTTTGTCGATGGTTTCAACTACATCATTCTTAATTGATAATCTTTGATTTTGAAGTTCATCCTCAACTTTAGGACTTGATCTATTTTGGTGCAATCTATCAATATATCATCATGAGACCAAATAAGAATGTTGTTGAATTTCTCAAATAAGTTTATAATTCTCTCATGTTCCCCTAGGGATAATGTAGTATCCATTTGCACTTTTTGAGTATACTCTTTAATTCTAATATTTATCAAATTTGATTAGTGAGCTTTGAGGCATTCCTCATGTCAAATTTTATGTTCACATCATTATTGCATGCATGATAATCGAAAGTTTTTTATTTTATTGGAATAAAAAATACATAAACTGACAAACTTGACTAAAAGTTAAAAATTAATAAATCATAACATAAAGGAATTGACCGACTGAATTTAAAGACTGACGCAACCAATGTTTAAAAGAAAAATCAAAATTGGGACATGATTTTGAATGAGAGGACATAATGCTAGGGTCTATGCCACTTTAGATATCTTCACAATGGATGATTCGATCTCGTCCGCTTTTACCACATTTTTATATTCTGATTCAAGCCTATTTTATACTAAAAAACCTATTTCTTCAATACTTTCTCTGTTTTTCAGTTATACCACTGCCTCAGGGTATATGGGTTCATTCTTGCATGGTGAGGATGTACTATTAAAACCAATTGAGTGAATGAAGGAAATTGGGTTAATTGATTCAAATTTACTTATGAATATTAGGTTCAGAGTAGGAGGAGGTTGATTTTGAAATGTAGGCAAATGTTAGTTTTAACATTAGACGCAGTAGGAGTGGGTATGGTGACCTTTCCTTGCTCAATAAGGTCTTGAATAGCATGGTCGAGACTAAGAAATCTATCAAGAACATGACCGGGCATCTGATGGAATTCACAGAAGTGCCTATTGTCCCTGTTTTAAGGAAGAGAATTGGGCAAAGATTTTGGTTGTAATGGTGTCATCAATCCCCTTTTCATCAACTTTTGATAAGCAACAAACTAAGAGACATTCCAAGATTCGCAAATTGTCTCTTAGGCTTGGCTTGTAAGGGATGAGTGACTTGTGGAGCTAGTATGAAAGAGGTGTTGGCTACTTGTAAGGAATTAGCACTGGGTTTGAAATGTTTGGGTTTTAACTCAGACAAGTTATCGAAAAATCTCAAAGAGTAGGCATCCTCAACTTGATTTCTAGCCTCAATGAGGGATTGAAAAGTGGGAAGGTACTGAGGTATCAAGTACTTGGCATAATTTGGAGTGAAATTCCTGAGGATGATCTTGACTTGTTCCTTCTCTTGAGGTCGGTTCCATAATTGAATGGCTTTAGTTCTCCATCGAACAATAAACTTAGTGAAAGTTTCCCCTGACTTCTATTTAGTAGGTTCTAGATCTCTTCTTGTGAGTTCAATATCCGTGTTGAATGAATACTGATAAACTCCTTCATCAATTCATTCTATGTTCTTACCCGAGATGAATCCAATGATATTAGCTAGGGTAGGGCAGGACCTGTAAGGGTTTTTTGAAAAAGTTGTACCATCTGTTCTTTACTCAAACCCTGAGATTGCATGATGCCGACATATACTTTTAAGTGAGTCCTAGGGCATCCAATCCTATCAAACTTCTCCATGTCTGTCATTGTGAACTTCTCTTACAGACGGACCATGGGAAAAAATGTCATTGCCCCTAATCCAAGAGTAAGATCACAGGGGTCTTTGATATTCTTCAAAGTAGTTTCAACTTGAGTTATTCTATGAGCTAAGATAAGGTCGACGTGTAATTGATCATCTTCTTGGTTTTCGACAAGGTCAAACACATCCTGAGGTTCTATAGCTTTATCTTTTTTTTTTTTCAATCTTCAAGGCTTCAATTTTTGTCTAGATAAAATGATAATTTATACTTAAAAAGATTCCAAAATTTGACGGAACGTTGCTTCATCTATGATATTTGTTTTTTTTTGTGGCAAAGATTGACTACTTAGCAATGGTACTTTGAAAAGACGACTTTTTTCACAAATCCAAAGTGGTACAGATAGAGGATTAGAACGTTTGGGACCAATTATCACCTGAGTGAAAGTACACCAAGATTAACTATTAATTATGAAGGTTTGATTCTTAACCACATGATTAAAATTTTGAGATTAGCCTAAGTCCGGTGGGAAATATTGAATCCAATTGCACTATAAGTCTATAGTGATTAAGAATGTTAGAAATGTTACTCACAAGTCTCCCCCTGATTGGGATAGAACCTTTGATTAGACAAATTAATTTGACCCTAAGATGGAATCTTTTTTGTATAAAATAGTCTGAATCTTTGAAAGTAAAACCAATTAGTCCAACCGGTTTGATATTGATCAATTTGATCCATTTGTCGATGGGGCCAATTGATTTACATTTCACATATTGGGTTGGACTGATATTGTGGGTCTAGTTTGAACGGTCTGGATCGGTCCGTCCACTTACCTGCTGGTTGGATTGATTAGAGTAACTTGGGAATACCCATAGTCAGTTCGGGTTGTGACTTATAGGAAAGCTCTTAAACTCTAGGTTTACTACGTGCAATGTAATTTATCTAGCCACCCTTGCCTAAGTGCACTTATATACCTTTCAAGCGTATTCAATCAGACGGTACGTGGTGACTTGGTATGATATACCGTATAGGTGATAATCTAAGACTCCAACTCAAATATTTGAAGTTAAAGCAGCCAGTTTAATCCCCATTTGACAGGTGGTGCATAAAGTTGAGTAAGGGCACTCTTAAGTCACCTATCGTCTAGAATAGACGTAGTCTATCCCCCTTGTACCGTAGTACATTGACACAGGATCTCGCTTAGGCATGATTTTAATCAAGAAGTACAGTTGGTGAACTTAGATTAACTTTGATATACCATATAGGTACGAGTCTAGGGTTAACGATCGGGACATGTGACTTTGCGGCTTACAATAGAACGAAAGGCTCAGGTCGCCCCAGTATGGGTGTATCGATATACCTTTCAGTGTCACCTGATCAAACGGTACTGATGCCCCAGTCTTATATACCCTAAGGTACGTTACTAGAATTGTGGTTTTCATGAATGATGTCACATCTACGGAGAGATCAGGCCACGCACTAGTGCCACGTTGGCTATAAGGGACATGCAAGTGTGTAATGCAACAAAATAAATATGCTAGTGGTATGTGCAAAACAGGGTGGGATGTGCTCGGGGCCTTTCTCAAACAAATGGGCCCATGGGCCTAATCATATCATCACAACAGGGGTACCATATGAACATTAATCAAGATAATACAAAAAACCTATCACATCGAAATTAGGATCAGAATAAGCACATCAAACATATATCTCAATCAAAGGACTAATAATATGATTCAATCATTGAAACAAGCACACAATTTTTAGTCCATACCTGTAGACACCCCATTTTTGCATCCGCCAGATTAATCAACTCGTCAACCCGATTGCAACGGTTCCCAATGATGGATGATCATTCCAATGCTTTATTTTGTTACCAGATATGTTTCAGAAATCCGGATAAGGTATCTCGAACTAACAAAACTATAAAAACCACGTTACGCTAGAAAAATATAATCTCAAAAACATAGAAATCATCATTTTTTTCAGACAAAAAGAAATTTCACGATAAAAATCACTAAAAAATGATCAAATTATCAAAATACCCCTAACCTTAAAACATCCATAGATCCTACGTTACACTTAGGAAAATCTTTTCAAACACATAAAACAACAAATCGAAACTAAACAAATCATTTCGCCAAATTTTACAAAATTTGACAAAATTATGAAAATGCCCTTTATAAAGTTCACGACCATTTCTCACAAAAAATTTCATAAATGACACAAACCAATATTCCCATTGAATTCCTTACGAAAAATTAATTCTAAAACATCCTGGAACATCAAAAATCAATTTGAAACCCAAAAGTTCTCTTCAGGGGCAAAACAGTAATTTTTCAATTAAAAAAAATTTAAAATTTCGAAATTAATAAATAAAATATTAAATAATGTAAAGTGAAACATTAATAAAATTAATTTAAAATTTTGAACAAAAAAAGATCGATTAATCAGGCTCTTAGGCAAAATTGTTGATGATTGCCTAGATATTTATTAAAGAACCCCTCCATCTGGGGGCCCAAAGAATTAAAGATATAATAAAGGGGGATTCTTCAAAAAATAAAATATAGTCAAACATATAAGACTAAGGTCAAGATCTTAAAGTCAACCAAGTAAGACTAAAATCAATCAAGTAAGACTAAGGTTAAGATCTTAAAGTCAACCAAGTAAGACTAAAGTCAAAATCTTAAAGTCAATCAAGTGAGACTAAAAGTCAAAACCCTAATAAGAATTCTAATTAAATAATAACTCTATTTAAAACAATAGTAATTAAATAATAACTCTATTTAAAATAATTCTAATTAAAATATAACTCTATTTAAAACAATTATAATTAAACAATAACTCTCTCTAAAAGAATTATAATTAAACATTAATTCTATCTAAACAAACACTTAAAAAAATTATAAATAGGAGTCCTCACAACTTATTTTCGTATGAAAAAATAAATCCTAGATAAAGTAGGTTAAAAAGCTCTCCTAGCCTCCCATAAACCCTAATTTTGAAGCCCAAACTCCTTACCTAACATCCATACCCCAACTTTAGCTCAAAAAACACTTAGAAGCTCTTCCAAAACACTTCAGAAATCCATAAAAAGATTAGAAAAATTCAAAAGGAGATGCTTTATTTTGGAGATCTGAAATGAATCTGGTGACAGAATGAGGCGATGAGTGTTGTACAAAGAACTATTCTACCAGATCTGAGGAAACAAGACCGTTGTCTTCGTAAAGGTAAAGATTTTAAATTTTTTTATTGATTAGGTCTTTTTAGCAATGTAGTTCTATTTGAAAATAAGTAGAGATCGACGTTTGTCAGGCAGGATTGGTGCTTAACGCCTTCCAACCCCATAACGTGATCCCCGGACCCGTATTTTTCTTTCGTAGATTAGTAGTATTTACCTTTTTAAAGTCAGTATTCGGTTCCTAGACCGTAATAACTAGGTGGCGACTCCCAAACCTTAAAGTCAAAAGCGGATCCACGTACCCCGTGGATCGAGGGCGCTTTCAGTGGCGACTCCATTGGGGACCTTGAGGATCAAACTTGAAAAACCCCAAGTATGGGAGCATTGCTAAAATAACCTAAACTATTTTTAGTTGTTAGTTTATTTGTTTTTGTTTTATTTTTTATCATCCTTTTCGGTTCGATTGTTGATCGTGTGTTTGGATTATGAATATTCTGCTCTTGCATGTTAGTATTTTTTTTGTTTATTTCATTGTGTTGGTTCAATCAAAGGTCATTCGGAATGACCCCAAATAATTAAAGAGATTAAGAAGTTTAATTGAGGATAGAGTGATGATTAATGAATCATGGAGTTTTATTTTATTTTATTTTTTTTTTATTTTATTTTTTTAAGTTTCTATCTTTAAACATTTTTTTTAAAAATGTAATAAAAATAAAAGTAATTTTTTTGTTTAAGGGTGCGCGATGTATCCTTCGACAACATTTTTTTTATATACATTTTTTTTTGTTAAAAATTTTGATTTGTTTAAAATTTTTTTTTTAGGTGATGCTGTGTCCATTGACAACAAAGAAAATTAAAAAAAAATGAAAAAAAAAACAAAAAAAAAAAAAACTTGGAGTGCTGTTAGCAATAGCAGCACCCAAGAATTTTTGGGGTGCTGTTAGGAAAAAAGCCCTTTTACTCATTCAACTCTTCTTGTTTTAAAAAAAAAAACAAAAAGGGGAAGGACGTCTTCTTCCCCATTTAGTTATGTTGGCCTCAACAGAGATTTGAGAAATCAACTCCCCAAGGGTTTTTAGCCCATATTTCGATTTGTAAATCTCGATCGATGGAGAGATCTGTTAGGTGAGTTTGTTCTCATCCTTTTGCTCCTTGATTGAACGGATAAACGATGAACAAAGAGAACAGCAACCACACGTTAACAGCAAGAAAATTTCAGAGGGAGAGAGAGAGAGAGTAATCGAAGCTTTTCTCTATGATCCGAAGTTCCAACGTTTTCTCATCAAACGACTTTGATTCTCCCTCACATAGATCGTTTTCTTCGAAGAATCAAGATGTTGCCTTGAATCTCTAAAAACCCGTAAATATCTTTCAAAAGTTCCACACGTTTATACCTTTTCCAAATCGGTGAACTTCATGTATTCAAATCAGGTACAAACTGATTTCTACGGTTTGATTTGCTGTTTGGGAAATTCCTGAACTTATGGTCTTTAATTCCAAGAACAAGATGGATTTAGATTTGAGATTTGGCCATGTCGTCCATGGCTGTTCTTTTTTTCAGTTTGAACCCGCGGATTCCATCTCCTTCGCCTCAAAGACTGATGGTGGGGAAACTTGCTTGCTTTCTTCATCATCACCAATGAAACATGCTTCGAGTTTCAATGGTGGAGAATCCGATTTGGGTCCAATCTGGTGTGGAAGAGGCAAAGAGTTTAGTGGCTCATTTTCTCAATGTAGAGATTAATGCCTTATGTCGGGGTTCCAGGACTCTGATCT
This sequence comes from Akebia trifoliata, assembly GCF_017979445.1. Taxonomy (NCBI): domain Eukaryota; kingdom Viridiplantae; phylum Streptophyta; class Magnoliopsida; order Ranunculales; family Lardizabalaceae; genus Akebia; species Akebia trifoliata. The sequence continues at coordinate 17,388,759 of NC_141381.1, read as the reverse complement.
TGTTTTTTTTTTTTTTTTTTTTAAATGTGTAGTTGAGAAATTTTGAGTTTTTACGTGGAATAATGGGTAGTTGAATGTTGGGATTTAGAATATTCTGAGTTTTTCTTGGAAATCTTGGGATCGAAATCAGGAGGTCAGTTGAGAAATCACAATTAGATAAACATATTTTTGATTAATTTTTGTGGTCGATTTGGTTGATCTCATCTTGGGCTAATCTTAACCCGTCAATTTCTACTTGCAATATACCAGTCTGTATTTAAACAATTATTTATTGGTATGCTGTAAATAATGTGGGGTGTTAATAATTGTTTGTTAATCTCAATTTTTTGCAAGGGACATAGCCCTCTTTCACTAAGGGGATTGTTTTTTTTGTCACGTCAATTTTTCTCTAAAACACACTATCGGCGTTTGTTATTTATAGAGATTGATGTGGCAATAATTTTTTTTTTTAGAAAAATCATTTTTTGAGGGAAATCTCCCCACCCCAAACATCACTCTATCTCCAATTTAATGTCTTTTGAAATCCTAATTTGTTTTAGGATATTCCAGATTAACCCTTGATTGGACTGTATAATAAAAAATATATACATTCGGACTAAATTGCATGTTTGCTTCCACGATCGAATCCGATCACCAATCTTCATGTTGATTGCCTATCTAATTGTTGTGATCTTGATTGGAGTATATGTTTGATGGGTTTATTTTGGTCATGATATGATGGGTTTGTGCATTATCTTGATTATTATCTCTATGATATCAATGTTGTATGGTTTAATTGGACCCATGGACCCATGTGTTTGAAAAAGGCCCCGGGCACACCCCACCCTATTTTGCACACACCACTAGCACGTTTATATTATTGCATTGCACGTTGTATGTCCCTTATAGCCAACGTGGCACTAGTGCATGGCCTGGTCTCATCGGAGATGCGACGTCATTCATAAAAACCACAATTCCAGTCATGTACCTTAGGATATATCAAACTGGGGCATCAGTACCGTCTAATTAGGTGACTCTGAAAGGTATATCGATGCACCCAGGCTAGAGCGACCTGAGCCTTTGACCTATTGTAAGCCGCACAGTCACATGTCCCGTATGCCAACATAGTACAAGTACGTGGTCGGTCCCCTCGTGGGATGCCAAACCATTTATGAAAGCTACAACTCATGACCCGTACCCATAGGTATATCAGAGATAATTCAAGTACATCAATTGCACTTCTTGGTCAAAATCGGTGCCTAAGCGAGATCCTGCCCCACTGTACCCTACTGTATGAGGGGAATAAACTATGTCTATTCTAGAAAAGAGGTGATTTAAGAGTGCCTTTGCTCAAGCATCGCGCGTCACCTCTGATCTGAGGATTAAATTGGTTGTTTTTGGCTTCAGAGAAGTGAGTTAAAGTTTTAGATTATCACTTATGCGGTATATCAAACCAAGTCACCACGTACCATCTGGTATATAGGTAAACTTGGGCAAGGGTGGCCAGATAAAAATGCATTGCACGTAGTAAGCTTAGAGTTTAGAAACCTCCCTCGTAGGTCACGACTCGAACTTATCGTGGGGGTTCCCGGGTTGTTTATTGAATGATGAATGTATGTGAATGATGAATATATGCGAATGATGAGATCAAAATATATATATGAAATCAAAATGTTTTGTTTTCCTCAATGATTAAGGTTTTGTTTTAACTGATTAAAATGGGTGCACCGACCCAATAAAGAATCCATTTGTTGCAACAATTCATAATGACCCAGTCCATCTCGATCCAACAATCATAATGGGTTGGGCCATTTAGATCAAAATGGAAATCAAATTCTTTTCTAAATTCAGGTTCTAACCCATTTTCAAAGAAGAAAAATGATTTACAAAAGAAAAATATTTTCTAGAAAAAATGTTTTCCAAAAGAAGTGTTCTCTAGAAAAAATATTTTTCAAGAAAAAGTGTTTTTCAGAAGAACAAGATTTTTCAAAAGAAAAAGTAAATTTACATAGACCTCGGAAGTGTACTAAAATACCCTTTTGTGTCAAATCAGGATGCTAGCCATAGGCGATAACCCAATCGATCAGTTAGTCAAAATAACCATCATAGGGATGTACCCTGTAGAGAAGATCAATTTTGGGAGATTCATGTTGAGAAGTGCTCTTTATTTCCACGAGTTTGAAATAGACTGGAACCTATTACGTGCTATGGCTAAACGCTGGAACCCCTACCTTCACATATTCTATATTGGACATATACACTTACGCCCTACTCACGAGGATTATTGTGGCATTATGGGGATATCCACTTCAGGACCTCTAGCCAAGCCCTCATTGAAGACATGATATGCTGGTGACCTTGTCACAGGATTGAACATTTCAAAAGAAGAAGTCAAGGCCCTAGTCCATAATGGGAGATTGGACTTAGTACCATTACTGGGCCTGTATCGCTCCCGCAGTCATCCCATCAATGTAAAACCCGAAGCCTGGCGAGTCACTAGAGACTATCGATTATGCCTAGGAATCCTAGCCCAATACACGCTAACCTCCAATAGTGATGGCCAAACTATCCCTAAGTCCTTCATAGATATAGCCTCTCAAATTTCAAAGAAAGCCAACTCGGTACCTCTCATCTTAGCTGAAACTTTCTCAGGTTTAGATGCCATAAAAAATGGTGAGCGGGAAAGCTTCAAAGGAAGCCCCTACATACTCTATATGTGACTTTGTGACAGTCTCAAAATTGTAGATGTTCCTTCAAACCTCGAGTATGAGCCAGAATACTTTTCCAAAAGAAACCTATTAGTGCGTCACAACTCAGTCCAGGCTTGGAGCAAATGGATAGACTCTCGCCTTGCCCGTCATATCGGTTTGAGATGCCCTTGGTGGATGACTGACCCCCTAGTTCTAGGAACCAAAGGATCCCATTATGTTCGTCTAATTGGACTAGAGGAAACATCTTTTTACCATCCTAATTTGATCCCATAACGGTACGAAGTACCTATCGAGGTCTTTTTGGCTTAACCCAAAGCTTTCTTTCCTCTCAGGCCATTGATTGAAAAGTTAGTGCATCTCATCGAGAAGGCTTGGAACAAACGCACTTTAGGGTATCCAGGCGGACCAGCAGAATTCAAAGAGCTAGTTATTATAGCTAAAAGGATCAAGCCAGATAACAATCCTGATAACCACCAAGACAAAGCCAAACGTCCATGTAAAAAATAGTTTAAGTCAAATTTGTTGAAAGATGTTTTAATGAGAACGTTTCTTTGTCAATCATTTTCAATAAAGTTTTTTTCTTTCAAATAAACATTTATTTCTCTTTTGAATGATCATTACGTGAATGGATTGGTGCACAAACTTCAATAAAATGATTCCTTAAAATGTTATCAAGGGGGTAACACTGAAATTGATTAAATTTACATTTGATGAGGTCATATAAGATTATCATTACGCCCAAACTCAAGCGTCCACCTCCTAGTTGGAGTCGTAAGTCCAGTCGGTTAGAACAAGCTACAGTACCAAGTCAACAAGCAGAGATGGCTTCAGAATCTAAGCTCATAGAGATCCGTAAGCTCTTGGCAGCTTTTACCAATGATATCAACAGTATAAGAAGCAAAGTAGAAGTGTTAGAACAGACCTCAGAATCAATGGGCATTCCCCTAGATGACCCAAAAGGAAAGAATGTAGAAGAGAAACATCCACGTGAAGCCTTCGAACTCGACGGAGACAATGAGTATGTTGATGAAAATCTGATGTTAGCTAACAGAATGTCTCAATTAGAGTTAGCTATGAAGAGTATAAAGGGTATCGATAAAATTACAGCAGGCATTGAGGCTCTGAACCGCATCCCTAGAATCCATTTGCCAGAGAAGTTTATGATGCCTGAAATGGACAAGTTCAGTGGGACAGGGTATGCAAAAACACATCTTAAGGTGTATGTTACTAACATACGTACTATGGGGCTCAGCGACGAACATATGACGTTATTATTTCAGAGAACTTTATCAGGATTAGCACTACGTTGGCTGATGTCTCAAGATCCAGTTACTGTGGGTACCTGGGAGAGCATGTCAAAGGTCTTCTGGCATCAGTATAAGTACAGTACCGAGATTGAGAGTTCAAGAAGGGATTTAAAGTCAACTAAGCAGAAAAATGGGAAAACTTTTACTGACTTCATTAGCAGTTAGAGGGCCAAAGCTGCCCAAATGTGGGATAGGCCGTCATAAAAGGAACAAGTAGCCATTATCCTGAAAAACCTTACACAAGGATATGCTCAGCACTTGGTTGCTTAATATCTTCGTACCTTTAAATCCCTATTTTAAGTTGGAAGCCAACTCGAGGATGCGTTTGCCTCTGAGGTTCTTTTTAACCCTTCGGATAATAAATCAAAAAAACCCTATGTTCCCAAACCTAATACCAACCATGTCTACATAGCCAACACGTCAGCTACCCCAGCTTAACTCCCAGCCCGGACTAATAACCAGGTTCACCCAAGTTAACCTCGAACTTCGCGTCAATTTATCAATCTAGGGATGAGTCTTACTGTAGCTCTTCACAAATTGATGAAAAAATGGCTTCTTATCCCTATCCAATCTTGATTTTTGTCAAATCCCTTGCCAGCTAGATACAACTCTAACTTGTTCTGCGAGTTCCATCAAAACTCTAGCCATCACACGGATCGATGTATCACGTTGCACTATGCCATTCAAAACCTTATTGACAACAAAAAGGTCACAATCCCTAACCTACCAAATGTCACCACTAATCCACTACCTACCTATCAACCTCCACCAACCCTGAACTTGGTTTCCCACACCTCATTACTATTTGATCCCGTCTCTCTCATCCATCCAATCCAAGTCAAACCGCCTAGTTACACCCTTACCGAGATAGCTTTCACTGATGAGGTTTTCACCACAAATTATGAACCATTTGATCTAACCTCGGATGATACGTATTGTCTATCCCCACCTAATTATAATAGTCCCACATTCACTAGTTATCTTTTGGCTCAAATGAACCTAGAGAGTCTTGTCTCCTTGAGAGATGAAGATCCATACTTGTTGACTGAAGAAGATGAACCTTTCTCCCTCTCCTGTGATAAAGTTAGACATATGACTCGAGGGGGTAGAGTTTTTAATTCACAAGAACTCTATGTTGATAATCCTGCAGCCTTGGCAAGAAAAGAAAGAGAAGATCCCATTAAAAAAAATATCGAAGAAGATAACTCCGTGATCAAACAGTTGAAGAAATCAAGAGCCAATATCTCAGTTTGGGATTTACTCATGGCTTCCACTGCTCATAGGGAGGCTATTCTCAAAACACTAAACACAGCCCAAGTCTCCCTTGATACTTCTCCAAATCAGCTGGCCAGTATAGTAGGGGCAACTTATGTGGAGAATATCCTATCCTTCTCGGACTCAGATCTCTCAAAAGAAGGAGTAAGCCACACTAAGCCATTGTACATCACAGTTGACTGTAACGGGATGAGGGTACCTCTGGTTTTGATTGATAATGGGAGTGCACTGAATGTTTGCCCTTTGAAGACGACTACTTGTCTCGGGTTTAAGGCTGAAGATCTCAAGCCCACTAATCAAGGTGTTAGGGCCTATGACAACACCAAGAGGGATGTACTGGAAATTCTGCACCTTCGATTATCCACATGTATAGCTGAATTTCCTGTGGAATTTCAGGTTATCGATATCCAGTCTTCTTTCAATTTACTGTTAGGGAGACCATGGTTACACCAAATCAAAGTCATCCCTTCCACGCTACACCAGAAAGTCAAGTTTATCAAGGATGGGTTAGTGATTACTCTCCATGGAGATGCTAAAATTGTATGAATCATAAACAGTACTGAAGCCAAGAATGAGCCACTGCTTGAAATTCAGCCAGAACACTTAGTGGGTTTGAATTTGAGAAGATCTGCCCAGTTCAATGGGATCACTCGGTAAAAGAATATTTTCCTATCGAGAATACCCTTAACTGCTACATGGCCAATATGTTAAAAAAAATAAGATTTTTCCCTATTATGGGCCTAGGTCGCAAGCAACAAGGTATTAAAGAAGCACCAATGATTAAAGAAGTCATCGGCACATTCGAGTTAAGATATAAGCCTACTAAGGAAGATTCGGCCCAATTCTGGAAGGCAAAGCAGGACAAAGTAATTGTAAAAAGGCAAAGGCGCACCACAGATCTCATTAAAATGAAGCCTTATCGTAAGACCCTTAATGGCTATTTCGTGAAAGAAGGAGAAGATTTTCATTATTGTGGGTTCCTAGAGTCGTTCATTGATCACATCACAGGTACTCGTCTGTCGGGGTTTGAGATATTCTTTGGCATGGAATGGCCTGAAAAAAATGCAAGCACAGAAGCTGAAGAAATGGAAGTTGAAGACTGGCAGCTCAATCTAGACTCCCTCAATATTGAACAGTTATTCATTGAAGATCACATCGTCTTAGTGTTATCGGATGAGAAGGGGATCCTAGATCCTCAGTCTGTAATCAAACCCGCGGTTGGGTGTCTCTCTAATTATCATGTAATTAGTCCTGTGCTGCATGTCAAGACTGGGACTGTCAGTCCTATTAGTCCTGTTCAGTCTGACATGCCTAATGAGTCCTTTATTTTTGTTGAGTCAAGTAAGTTAGTTGTTTCTGCTGAGTCAGTTATTCCAGCTGAGTCAAGTGAGTCTGTTAAGTCTGCAATGAGTCTTGTTACCCCATCTCTTTTTAATGAAATGAAAGAAATTTTTTATTACCCTGAGCGCAATAATAATTTAACTAATAATCTAGCTTCGGAGGGAGAATCTTCTGACGAAGAAACTCCCCCTAAAATAATCAAATTACTTGAACAAGAAAATGAACGTCGGACTCAACTTTTAATAGAGGAAGTAGAGGTTATCAACCTCGGAACAAAAGAAAATCCTCAAGAGATTCAGATTGAGATCACCTTATCCCTCGATGAACGCAAGGGGATAGTAGATTTGCTCAGAAATTTCAAAGACGTGTTCGCGTGGTCTTATGATGATATGTTGGGAGTAAGCACAGATATTGTTCAACATTGGATTCCATTATATCCTGATGCTCGACCAATCAAGCAGAAACTTTGACGTATGAAACCAGAATGGACTCTAAAGATTAAAGAAAAAGTTACAAAGCAGATTAACGCGAGATTTTTGGAAGTAGTGGAGTACCCTGAATGGATTGCTAATGTCGTCCCGGTGCCTAAAAAGGATGGAAAAGTCAGAATGTGTGTGGATTTCAGAGACCTAAACAAAGCAAGCCCAAAAGATAATTTTTCTTTACCACACATAGATGTTCTGGTAGATAATACGGCAAGGCATGCTTTGTTATCCTTCATGGATGGTTTTTCGAGATACAATCAAATAAAAATGGATCCTCGGGATATGCAAAAAACGTCATTCATTATACAGTAGGGAACCTTTTGCTACAAGGTTATGCCTTTTGGTTTGAAGAACGCTAAAGCTACCTATCAAAGAGTAGCCACAACTTTACTACATGACATGATACACAAAGAAGTCAAAGTCTATGTAGATGATATGATAGTCAAATCTAAGGAATGACTGGGGCATGTTACTACATTGGAAAAGTTTTTCACAAGGATTCAAAAGTACCAACTCCGCTTCAACCCGCAGAAATACGTATTTGGAATAACTTCTAGAAAGTTGTTGAGATTTGTGATCTGTCAAAGAGGGATCGAAGTAGACACTGTGAAGATTAAAGCTATCTAAGATATGCCACCGCTTGAGATTGAAAAGCAAATTCGAGATTTTGTAGGCAGAATCCAGTATGTCAGCAAATTCATCGCTCAACTCACCAACGTCTATGAACCTATTTTCAGACTTCTAAAAAGGAATGAACTAACAATTTGGAATGATCAATGTCAAAAAGCCATCGACCAAGTCAAAGAGTATCTCTTGAACCCGTCTATTTTGGTTCCACCTACACCAAGTGAACCACTTCTTCTTTATCTGTCAGTCACAGAAGAAGCTATGGGATGCATGCTTGCACAGTATGACAAAGATACTCGCAAAGAAAGGGCTATCTACTACATAAACAAAAAGATGTTAGAGTATGAATGAAAGTATTCGACCCTCGAAAAAACTTGTTTAGCATTAGTATGGGCTATTCAGAGACTCCGGCACTATATGCTATCTTATTCGATTATCTTGTTATCTCGGATGGATCCTCTCAAATATCTTTTCAAGAAACCAGCACTGACAGGGAGAACCGCACGATGGTTACTGTTGTTATTAGAGTTTGAAATCACATATTTTACACAGAATACTTAGCAGATCACCCGGTAGTAGAAGGAACACGACCTGTTGATCAGTTCCCAGATGAAAATATCTTGTATATTGAAGAAAAATCACAGAATCAAACGTGGCAGCTATACTTTGATGGGACCGCCAATCAGAATGGGTATGGAATAAAGGCCACATTCTGATCGCCATTAAGTTAATTTTTTCTAACACCAATAATACAACGGAATATGAAGTGTGTATCGCTGGGCTCGAAGCTGCTTTGAACCTGGGCATTACAGAAATTGAGATTTTTAGAGATTTAGCCTTGGTCATACATCAATCATTGGAATAATGGAAGATTAGAGATGAAAAGTTGATGCCTTATCATGAGTATCTGTTAAACTTAGTGAGTAAGTTTAAAGCTATCATGTTCCAACATTTGTCAAGGGAAGATAATAGATTTGCTGACTCTTTAGCCACTCTATCTTCAATGATCCATTTGCCCCCTAGCATGAAATTGAGGCCGATCATTATCGAAATCAAAGACAAACTTGCATATTGCCATCAGATTAACATTGCTACTCGACTACCTGATGGAAAGCCATGGCACATAGATATAAAAAGAATGTTGGAAAAATAAGAATTCTCGGAAAAAACATCGAGGAAGGAACGACAAACCCTACGAAGATTAGCATCTCAATTCATCCTGTGCGTAGGAAGTTTATACAAAAGGTCTTATGATGGGATTCACTTGTCGTGTGTTGATGAAGATTAGGCTGAATAGATAATGGTTGAACTACATTCAGTGGAATGTGGCCCCCACATGAGTGGAGAAATGTTAGCTAAGAAAATTATGAGACAAGGGTATTATTGGCCCACGATGGAAATAGATTGTCATCACATAGTCAAGACTTGCCACAAATGCCAAATACATGCAAATCTCATACATGTGCCACTTTCTCAATTAGTTGGTTTGACTTCACTATGGTCATTCTCAGTTTGGAGAATTGACATTATTAGTAAAATATCGCCTAAGGCATCAAACGGGCATGATTACATTCTAGTTGCTATCGATTATTTTACTAAGTGGGTCGAAGCTGCCTCTTATGCTGTCCTCACTGCATCTTGAGTTGTAAAGTTTATCCAGACGAGATCATCAGTCGGTACGGGGTACCTTCGGAACTGATTTCTGATAACGGATCACATTTCAAAGTTGAGGTTATTACATTGTGTTCAAAGTTCAAAATCTCGCACCACAAATCATCTCCTTACCGCCCTCAGACCAATGGAGCACTCGAAGTAGCTAATAAGAATCTTAAGACTATCATTAGGAAAATGTGTCAATCACATCGAGATTGGTCATAAAAACTGTCATTTGCACTATAGGCATATTGAACTTCAATTCGATCCTCTACTGGAGCTACTCCCTACTCCTTAGTGTATGGCATAGAAGCAGTTTTCCTAGTTGAAATGAAAATTCTATCTCTCAGGATCTTGTTGGAAAGTCAGCTGTCAGAAGCAGATTGGGTTTGTCAACGGTATGAAGAGCTTTGTATCACGTGCAAGCTAATCAAAGAAGAGTCGCCCGAGCGTTTGACAAAAAGATTAAGGGCTGTTACTTACAAGTCGGGGATTTAGTACTCAAAGATAATCGGGCACCTATCTTTGACCCTAGAGGGAAGTTCAAACCAAATTGGGGAGGTCCGTTCATCATCAAGGAAATATTACCAGGAAAAGTTGTCAGGCTTCAAGATCATGATGGAATCGAATTACCAGAGTTAACCAACCTTGACCAAATCAAACGGTACTTCATTTAAGAAGGCCATCTTTGGCCGAATCAATTCTCCTATTACCCAGTTCAATATATCATTTCTCAACCCCTTTGCAGCCTTTTCAAAAAATAATTATGCATTTTTATTTCTTAGTCTGATTACCTAACCTAAGGTAGGGAAGATTTCAAACTACGTTTTGGTTTGATCCCAAAATTCTGGGGTATGTAGGCAACCTAAGAAGTTACTTTAGGCTCGACCACATCAAAATTTATTTCCCTACACACAAAAAAAATCTAAGAAAAAAAAAGAAAAAAATTCAAAAGAAAAAAGAAATATCTTCAAAATGGGAACAAAATTTAAGGAAAATGCCACACAAGGGGCATTCGGGTTTTTGAGCCTCAAAATCCCTTTCTTTTTATACTCAGTCATAAGCTTACCTATAAAAGTCCTCTTATGTACCGTGCGAAAAGTCAAGGGAGATAGCAAAGCATGATCAGACAGCCATTCCATAAGGAAGAAAAGAAAAAAAGCCTGCTAAGTTGAAAATCCCAAAAGGGCGACTTAGGCAAAAATTAAGGCAAGCTCGCAAGGTTGAAAATCTGAAAGGACAACTTTGGCAACAATCAGAGCAAAGAAAAAAAGAAAGCTCGCTAGATTGAAAACTTGAAAAGACGATCTAGGCAAAAGTTAAAACAACCTCTCTAGATCGAAAACCTGAAAAGGTAATCTAGGCAAAACTTAGAGCAACAAAGAAAAACAGAAGAAAATCTAAGAACAGTCCGAGTTGAAACATAAGAAGTCCGAATAATCAAGTTCAATACTTAGTTTAAACCAGGCACAGACTCAAAAGCCACAAGTATCTTGTCTATGATCGATTTTAAAATTTTTTACTTCCCCAAGTGAACCAAGGGAGAGAAGGGTTAATTTTATGATGAGTCTCAAAAGGAAATATTTTGTTTTCTTGAGCCTGATTCAAAAACTTCTATAAAATTAATCAAAATTAAAAGTTGGATCTTTATTGCGCTTGTGGTAATCAAATATTTCAAACTTTCATATAAGGGGCATTTTATTTTTTCCTTTAAATATGTAGTTTCCCCCTTATACTAGGGGCATTTGTTTTTATATAATTTATTCAATTATCTCCAATGCCAAGTTTATTGTCAAACTAGGGGCATTTTGTTTTTGAGCAATGTTAATCCTAAAAGATAATAGGAATCCCAAACTTAAGATTACTCTCTTGATAACAGTTTTTCGAAAAATCCTTGAGGTTCAAAAGAAATAAAAACTCAGGTTTTAAATTCAAAAAACTTTTGGATAAAACCTTGAGGTTCAAACAAAAGCATTTTGGATCTCACATTTGGTTGTGCCAAGAGATTACCTCATAACCCTTTCACCTAGAATAGGAGATAGGGCATTCATTCCCAGATTCAATTACTATTTTTCAGATTCATTTTCAATCGTTCTTTTCCAGATTTATTCCTTCAATCTTAGTTTTACTCAGCCAGATACAGTCGAGGGTTTTCTCGGAACTGAAGACACCTCATTTTTGCACTCGCCTGATTAATCAACTCGTCAATCTGATCGTAACGATTCCTAATGATGGATGATCATTCCAATGCTTTATTTTGTTACCAGATATGTTTCAGAAATCCGGATAAGGTATCTCGAACTAACAAAACTATAGAAACAACGCTACGATAGGAAAATATAACCCAAAAGCTTAGAAATTATCATTTTTCAAATAAAAAGAAGCTTCACGATAAAAATCACTAAAAAAATGATCAAATTATCAAAATACCCCTAATCTTAAAACATCCTTAGAGCCTACGTTATGCTTAAAAAAATTCATTCAAACACATAAAACAACAAATCGAAATCAAATAAATCATTTTCCCAATTTTCATAGAATTCGATAAAATTACGAAAATGCCCCTCATAAAGTTCATGACCATTTTGCACAAAATATTTTTTATAAATGATAAAAACTAACATTCCCATTGAATTTCTTACAAAAAACCGATTCCAAAATATCTTGGAACAATTAAAAATCGAGTTGAAATGCAAAAGTTCTCTTCAAGGGGCAAAACGATAATTTTACAATTTTAATAATTAAAAATTCTGAAATTAATAAATAAAATATTAAATAATGTAAAGTGAAATATTAATAAAATTAATTTAAAAATTTGAACCAAAAAAATCGATCAATCAGGCTCTTAGACAAAATTGTTGATGGTTGCCCAGATATTTATTAAAGGACCCCTCCATCTGGGGGCCCAAAGAATTAAAGATATAATAAAGGGGGGTTTTCCAAAAAATTAAAGTCAATCAAGTAAGACTAAAGTCAAAATCTTAAAGTCAATCAAATGAGACTAAAATTCAAAATCTTAATAATGTTCTAATTAAATAATAATTCTATTTAATAGAATTATAATTAAATAATAACTCTATTTAATAGAATTTTAACTAAATAATAACTCTCTCTAAAAGAATTATAATTAAACATTAACTCTATCTAAAAGGCACTTAAAAAAAATCTATAAATAGGGGTCCCTACACCCTATTTTTGTATAAAAAAATAAACCCTAAGAGAAGTAGGTCAAAAAGCTTTCTTAGCCTCCTATAAACCTTAATTTTGAAGTCCTAACTCTTACCTAACACTCATACTTCAACTTTAGCTCGAAAAAACCTAGAAGCCCTTAAAAAATACCCAGAAATCCATAAAAAAATCGAAGAATCCAGATCTAAGAAAGAGATACTTTGCTTTGGAGATCTGAAGCGAATCGGTCGACAGAACGAAACGAGGAATACTATACAAAGAACTGTTCTACCAGATCTGAGGGAACAAGACCATTGTCTTTGGAAAGGTATACATGTTTCTTATTTTTTATTACCTAGGTCTTTTAGCAATGTAGTTTATTTGAGAATTAGTAGAGACCGGCATTTGCCTGGCGGGGTTGGTGCCTAACACCTTCAAACCGTGTAATGTGATCCCCAGACTCAGTATTTTCTCTAGTAGATTAGTTGATTTATCCATTTAGAGTCCAAGTTCGATTCCTAGACCGTAATAACTAGGTGGCGACTCCCAAACCTCAAAGGTCAAAAGGGAATCCGCGCACCCCGCGGATCGAGGGAGCTTTCAGGAACTATGTTCGATGCCGTTGAGGGCTTTCTCAGAATTATGCTCAGTTACTGCCGAGGATTTTTTTGGAATTATTCTTAGTAACCGTTGAGGGTTTTTCTCGGAATTATGCTCAGATGCCGCCGAGGGTTTTCTCAGAACTATGCTCAGATGTCGTCGAGGGTTTTCTCAGAATTATGCTCAGTTAACGCCGAGGATTTTCTCGGAATTATGCTCAGTTATCGTCGAGGGCTTTCTCGGAATTGTGCTCAGTAATCGCCGAGGGTTTTCTCAAAATTATGCTCAGATGCCGCCGAGGATTTTCTAGAAAATATGCTCAGATGTCGCCGAGGGTTTTCTCAGAATTATGCTCAGATGCCGCCGAGGGCTTTCTCGGAACTATGCTTAGATATCGCCGAGGGTTTTCTCGAAATTATGCTCAGTTATTGTAGAGGATTTTCTCGAAATTATGCTCAGTTACCATCAAGGGTTTTTTATGTTCAGATACCGCCGAGGGTTTTCTCGGAACTATGCCCAGATGCCGCCGAAGGCTTTCTTGGAACTATGCTCAGATGCTGCCAAGGGTTTTCTTGAAACTATGCTCAGATGCCGCCGAAGGTTTTCTCAGAACTATGCTCAGGTGCCGTCGAGGGTTTTCTCGGAATTATGCTCAGATGTCGCCAAGGGTTTTCTCGGAACTATGCTCAGATGCCGTCGAGGATTTTCTCGGAATTATGTTAAGTTACCGCCGAGGGTTTTTTTAGAATTATGCTCAGATACCGTCGAGGGTTTTCTTGAAATTATGCTCAGATGCCACCGAGGATTTTCTCGGAACTATGCTCAGATGCCGCCGAGGGCTTTCTCGAAATTGTGCTCAGTAATCACCGAGGGTTTTCTCAGAATTATGCTCAGATGCCGCCGAGGGTTTTCTCGGAAATATGCTCAGATGTCGCCGAGGGCTTTTCGGAATTATGCTCAGATGCCGCCGAGGGTTTACTCGGAATTATGCGCAGTTACCGTCGAGGATTTTCTCGGAATTATGCTCAGTTACCATCAAGGGTTTTTTATGTTCAGATACCGTCGAGGGTTTTCTCGGAACTATGCCCAGATGCCGCCGAGGGCTTTCTTGGAACTTTGCTCAGATGCTGAAACTATGCTCAGATGCCGCCGAAGGTTTTCTCGGAACTATCTTCAGGTGCCGTCGAGGGTTTTCTCGGAATTATGCTCAGATGCCACCAAGGGTTTTCTCGAAACTATGCTCAGATGCCGTCGAGGGTTTTCTTGGAATTATGCTAAGTTACCGCCGAGGGTTTTCTCAGAATTATGCTCAGATGCCCCCGAGGGTTTTCTTGAAATTATGCTCAGATGCCACCGATGGTTTTCTCGGAACTATGCTCAGATGCCACCGAGGGCTTTCTCGGAATTATGCTCAGTAACCGCCGAGGGTTTTCTCGGAATTATGCTCAGATGCCGCCGAGGGTTTTCTTAGAATTATGCTCAATAACCGCCAAGGGTTTTCTCAGAATTATGCTCAGTTACCGCCGAGGGTTTTCTCGAAACTTGCTCAGATGCCGCCAAGGGCTTTCTCGGAACTATACCCAGATGCCGTCGAGGGTTTTCTTAGAACTATGCTTAGATGCCGCCGAAGGTTTTCTCGGAACTATACTCAGATGCCGCCGAGGGTTTTTTCGGAATTATGCTCAGATATTGCCGAGGGTTTCTCGGAATTATGCTCAATTTATGCTCGGTTGATGCTTAGTTTATGCTCAATTTATATTCACTTTATGCTCAGATTTGACTCAGTTCTAACTTAAACTCTTTGAAATTTATCTCAGATTTTAAGTCCACACTTGCATAGTTGTTACATTAGTCAAGGAGAATTTTCTAAAATTCAAGGATCTGACAATGTCAGTGAGAGCTCTCGCTCAAGGACCTGACAACTTTTTAGTTCGGAGAGAGTTTTACCCTCAAGGATCTGAACGTCCTAACGAATTGCTAAATCAGGCCGTAAAATGAACTGTCACTAGCTTTGGCATTTGGATATCGTACTATCTACCAAAATAGATTTTCTATCTAGTTTACTTGAACCCTCTGTCAAAGAGGGGCATATGTAGACACCCCATTTTTTCATCCGCCTGATTATTCAACTCGTCAACCCGATGGCAACGGTTCGCAATGATGGATGATCATTCCAATGCTTTATTTTGTTACCAGATATGTCTCAGAAATCCGGATAAGGTATCTCAAACTAACAAAACTATAGAAATCACGCTACGCTAGGAAAATATAACCCAAAAAATATAGAAATCATCATTTTTTCAGAATAAAAGAAGCTTCACGATAAAAATCATTAAAAAATGACTAAATTATCAAAATACCCCTAATCTTAAACCATCCCTAGATCCTACATTACACTTAGGAAAATCCTTTCAAACACATAAAATAACAAATCAAAATTAGACAAATCATTTCTCCAATTTTTATAAAATTTGATAAAATTACAAAAATACCCTTCATAAAGTTCACGACTATTTCACATAAAAAATTTCATAAATGACACAAACTAATATTCTCATTGAATTCCTTACGAAAAATTGATTTTAAAACATCTTGGAACATCAAAAACTGACTTGAAATGCAAAAGTTCTCTTCAGGGGCAAAACGATAATTTTTCAATTAAAAAAATTTTAAAATTCTAAAATTAATAAATAAAACATTAAATAATGTAAAGTGAAACATTAATAAAATTAATTTAAAAATTTTAACAAAGAAAATCGATCAATCAGGCTCTCAGGCAAAATTATTGATGGTTGCTTAGATATTTATTAAAGAACCCCTCCATCTAGGGGCCCAAAGAATTAAAGATATAATAAAGGGGGATTCTTCAAAAAATAAAAATATAGTCAAACACATAAGACTAAGGTCAAGATCTTAAAGTCAATCAAGTAAGACTAAAGTCAATCTTAAAGTCAATCAAGTAAGACTAAGGTCAAGATCTTAAAGTCAACCAAGTAAGACTAAAGTCAAAATCTTAAAGTCAATCAAGTGAGACTAAAAGTCAAAACCCTAATAAGAATTCTAATTAAATAATAATTCTATTTAAAACAATCATAATTAAATAATAACTCTATTTAAAATAATTCTAATTAAAATATAACTCTACCTAAAATAATTATAATTAAACAGTAACTCTCTCTAAAAGAATTATAATTAAACACTAATTCTATATAAACAAACACTTAAAAAATCTATAAATAGGGGTCCTCCCAACCTATTTCGTATGAAAAAATAAACCTTAGATAAAGTAGGTCAAAAAGCTCCCCTAGCCTCCCAACAACCCTAATTTTGAAGTCCCAACTCCTTACCTAACATCTATACCCAACTTTAGCTCAAAAAACACTTAAAAGCTCTTCTAAAACACCCCAGAAATCTATAAAAAGATTAGAAAAATTCAGAAAGAGATACTTTGTTTTGAAGATCCGAAGCAAATCCGGTGACAGAACGAGGCGAGGAGTGCTGTACGAAGAACTATTCTACCAAATCTGAGGGAACAAGACTGTTGTCTTTGTAAAGGTAAAGATTTTAATTCTTTTTATTGATTACATCTTTTTAGCAATTTAGTTCTATTTGGGAATAAGTAGAGATCGACGTTTGCCGGGCGGGGTTAGTGCCTAACATCTTTCAACCCCATAAAGTAATCCCCGGACCTGTATTTTTCTTTCGTAGATTAATAGTATTTACTTTTTTAAAGTCAGTATTCGATTCCTAGACCGTAATAACTAGGTGGCGACTCCCAAACCAAAAAGGTCAAAAGCGGATCCGCGCACCCCGCGGATCGAGGGCGCTTTCAATACCAAAGAGATTTTTTTTAATCTATAGTCCAATCAAAGGTTGCTTTGGACGACTCAAAATAATTCGAAATTTCAAAGAATATTGAATTTAGAATAGAACGATGATTGATAAGATAAGGAGCGATGACTCCCTTTTTTTTTATGAAAAAAAATTCTATTTTTTTTTAGCAAAGAAAATTTCATAAAGGAAAGGAAACCTATTATTAATTAGTACTACACAAATTACTAAACAAATGGACTTTTTTTTTATTTAGAAAAATTGTTACTAACTATTAAAGAAACCTAAAAAAATAAAAATTCCAATAATTCTGTTGCCACACCAATTTTTACATGTAAGAAAAAAAAAAACATTGTAATGATGCGTTATATGTAAAAATTGGTGTGTTAAAAAAATCCTTTAATGATGGCGCGGTGGATTCTTAAAAAAAAAAAATTCTTTTTTTTTAGAGATAGTATTTCCCACATAAATGAGAGATCAAAAATTTCACAAGAAACTCAAATCCTCCCATTGAACGCTTCTTGAATCCTAATCAGAATCAAGGGAATTTTACAAAGAGAGCAAATCTTGATCACGATTCATCCAACGATCCAAATATTTTATATGAAAGACATGATTGCACTCCATCGACCGTCGGATTTCTAGATCCAAATTCAGATCGCTGTTTCAATTAGATCTAAAGCTTTGTTCACGCTCCCCTTTCAATATCTTAATTTTCGATTACAAAGTCATGATGGAAACATTATAATGTTGAACCCCAAAATTTCCTCATCAATTGATGGTTTTAGCAGAATCAAGATCCTAATCCTTAGCTTCAAATCCATCTAAGCAAAGAGAAATTGGGATTAAGCTTTTCGTCAAAAATTTTGGGTTTCAAAATAAAAACCAGATTTTTAGGAAGAAACCAAATTTTTTCTTTGCTTTTCTAAAAGATTTAGATTGAAAGAGATAAAGAGGATAAAGAGAGAGAGAGAGAGAGAGAGAGAGAGAGAGAGAGAGAGAGGAGAGACGTTTTTTTTTTACTGTCCTCTTCTTTCTCTTTGGGGAAGAAGATAGAAATTGGAAAAAAACGTTTTCGCTATTGGCACCCCACGCAAAAAAAAAAAAATTTGATTTTTTTTTAAATCCTCTCCTCATCATGAACAACATTAAAATATCAATTTTTTTATTCCTTAGTGCATCACTCATAAATAATGTATTTGAGAAGAAGATAAAAAATAAAAAATCATTTTCTGCTAACGGCACACCACGCATAAAAATACTTTTTGTTAAAAAAAATATTATCAAATGATAGATCAAACACACGCCTATAATAACAATAAATACAAAGTTTTTATTTTTATTTTTTTTTATACTGTTGAAGGATAGATGCTTAAAAGTAAAAAAGAAATAAAGAAAACCCTTAAAAAAAAACTCTTTATGCTTCAACAATCATTAATCCATCCTTAATAAAATTAACTTTTTGAAATCTTGCATCATTTAGGGTCACCCTAAGCAACCCTCGATTGAACTATAAAAAATAATATGCCAGGATATCATACTCAAAATCGAACCAAATGATGCCAACAAAAGATAATACCACCCAAAAACATAAAATAAACTAGATAAAAAATGGGTCAACAATCATTATTTCATATCATTACCCTCTTGAAATCCTGCCTTATTTAGGATCATTCCGAGTGACCCTAAATTGAACCATAAAAAAATGTGCCAAAAAAAAATATTCACCATGTAAACAAGTAATCAATAATCGAGTAAAAAAGAATGATAAAAAAAATAAACAAATAAATAAATAATTAAAAATAAAATAAAATAAACTAGGTTGTTTTTTGGCAATGCTTCCCATACTTGGGGTTTTTCAAGTCTGATCCTCAATAATCCCCAGTGGAGTTGCAACTGAAAGTGCCCTCAATCCGCGAGGTGTGCAAATCCGCTTTGATTTTTGAGGTTTGGGAGTCGCCACCTAGTTATTATGGTCTATGAATCAAATATTGACTCTAACAGATAAAATACTAATCTGAAAAGAGAACAGGTTCTAGGATCATGTTACGGGGTTGGAAGGTGTTAGGCACCAACCCCGCCTGGCAAACGCTGGTCTCTACGTTTTTCCCAAATAACACTACATTGCAAAAAAAACCTAAAAATTAATAATAAAAAAATAATTACCTAGAGGATTACGATGGTTCCCTCAGTACTGGTAGAGAGTGTCCTTGTATGGGTTTCCTTGCTATTCTTCCGTCACTAAATCTACTTTTAATCTCCAAATTGAAGCATCTTTCTTCTGAGTGTTTTCTATATTTTTTGAAGGATTTTTAGATTTTTTGAAAGATTTCTGGGAGTTTTTTGAACAAAAACTAGGATTTGGATGATAGGTAGGGGGTTAGGACTTCAAAATCAAGGTTTGGATAAGGTTAGGGAAGCTTTTTGACATAATTTTTTTAGGATTTATTTTGACCTACGAAATTAGGTTGTGGAGGCTCTATATTTATAGATTTTTTTTCAAAGAATTAGGGTTTGACTAGGTCTCCTTTAGATAAGGTGAATTAGGATTTTGACTTAAGCCTTATTTGATTGACTAGGTTTCTTTAGATTAAGATTTTAATTCTTACGTACAATGAAAGAATATATTTTTAATTTTTGGAGAACTCCTCTTAATTATATTTTAATTCTTTTAGGCCTCTAGATGGAAAGGTCTTTTAATAAAATATCAAGGAGGCTCCACTTAAAAAAGTGGGCAACCATCAACAATTTTGTCTAACGGCTTAATTGATTAATTTTCTTAGTTCAGATTTTTTAATTAATTTTATTAAGGTTTCACTTTATGTTAATTAATTTTTTATTTATTAATTTTAAAATTTAAAATTTTTTTAAATTAAAAAATTATCGTTTTTGCCCTTGAAGAGAACTTTTGCGTTTCAAGTCATTTTTCGATGTTTCGAGATATTTTAGAATCGATTTTTCATTAGGAATTCAATGGGATTATGGATTTGTGGCATTTACGATTTTTTTTGCATAAAACAATTGTGAACCCTATGAGGGGCATTTTCATAATTTTATCGAATTTGGTGAAAATTGGCGAAATGATTTATTTAATTTCACTTTGTTATTTTATGTGTTCGAAAGGATTTTCCTAAGCATAAGGGGGGCTCTAAGGATGTTTTGATGTTAGGAGTATTTTAGTAATTTGATCATTTTTTAGTGATTTTCATCATAAAACTTCTTTTTGTTTGCAAAATGATGATTTCTATATTTTTGGGGTTATATTTTCCTAGCGTAGCGTGATTTCTACAGTTTTGTTAATTTGAGATACCTCATCCGAATTTTTGAAACATATCTAGTAACAAATAAAGCATTGGAATAATCATCCATCATTGGGAATCGTCGCAATCGGGTTGACGAGTTGATTAATCAGGTGAGTGCAAAAATGAGGTGTCTACAAACGCGGAGGCGGATCTTGCAGAATTGGACTTAGTTTTGCCATACACCTACTAACAAAGAAATGGTGAAAAGGCCAAAGAAGAAAAAAAATGAAGAACATAGTGATAGAGCAAAAAGGTGAAAAAAAATGGGGAGAAATCATACTCAAGGGAGTGAAGAGTAGAGGCAAGTAGATGAAAAAATGAGAAAAAAAATGCAAAAATAACATATTTATGAGTGTTGGGACATTATTGCCAGCGCCGCCATTAATTCCAAAAAATGCCCAAATTTTTTTTACATATTTTTCTTTGGTTTAAGCAAGATTTCACTATGTAAAAAACACCATGGACATGCCGCAATTCTCTTTCAAGAAGTCTTGAAAAAATAAACAAAAATTTGCCAAAACATAAAAATTTTGAAAATTTGAAAGAAAAGAAACGAGCTAGAAATGAGCAAATAAATCGATAGAGCTCGAGAATGAACTTAGGATGGGTCAATGAACCAAAATCTACCAATAGTCCCAAGTTCAAGAGAGATTCAAGCATCAGTGAAATTACTTAAAGCGAAACCCAAAAATGACATAAAATTTTTTTTATGCAAGAGAGGTCATAACCTTGGATATGACTAAAAAACATAATAATTGAGCCTAAGGACTCGAATTTATCCATATTGGGCAAAAATCCATAAATTAAAATCTCCAGGAGTGCTAACGAGCACTCAACCAATTATCTCGAACTAGAAGCTCACATGGAGCACACCCTAATAGATTTTTGAAGATATTTAAAACGTATCAAATCCAAAGGTTTTGTGAGAACATTGACAACTTGATTATCAGTAAGAACATATTCAAGAGAAATAACGTGGTCTTCAACAAGTTCATGTATAAAATGATGTCGAATGTTGATATATATTTTTCTAAGAGTGTTGGACAGGGTTCTTTAAGATACTAATAGAGATAACACATAGTCTAAAAACATCTACTTCATCCACAAAAGTTGTGCACAACAACTTTCGACCACAATGTACTCGGCTTCAATGATGGACAAAGAAATGAAGTTCTATTTCTTGTTTTGCCAAGCAACAAGACAGTTTCCTATATAAAAAAAATTGCCACTAGTGGATTTCTAGTCATCATTGTTTCGACCTAATCGATGTTGATATATCTAACAATAATAGAAGATGAATCAAAAGGATACCAGAGGCTATACTTGGGAGTGCCAGCCATATAATGAATGATCCGTTTGACAACCATTAAATGGGATTCCTTAGGATCAGCTTGAAAGAGAGCACATGTCTAGCCGACTGGTTGTCAAACAGAGAAAGTTACCAATCGTACTCCTATAAAGGTGCAGATCCACATTTTTTTAGATATATCTTTAAAAAGTTTGAGTGTGGTGCTCATTGGGGTGTAATGAATTCTACCAGATTGAAGACCGGAATGATCTACCAATTCACGTGCATTCTTAGTTTAGGAGACAAACATACAATATTTGAACTATTTAACTTGCAACCCTGGGAAGAAATTTAGCTAACCCTCCATGCTCATTTGAAATTCAGATTGCATTAAATGGGCAAACTTGTGAACCATCTTTTCATTAGTAGAGCTGAACACAATGTCATCCACGTAGATCGAGGCAAGAGGGTATGACCCTTGACCTTTTGAACAAATAGTGTTTGATTAATACTACCCCTATTATAGTTATGGTTGATCAAAAATTGAGTCAACCATTCATGCCTCCCACAAGTAGCTTGTTTAAGGTCGTAGAGTGCTTTTTTTAAATCCAAAGACTTTGTGAGGATGATTAAAATCCTTAAATTGTTCAACATAGACTTCCTTATCTAAGATACCATTAATAAAAATACTCCTAACGTCCATCTGAAATAATTTAAATTTTATAGAGCATGTTATGGACATTAAAATCCGAATTGACTCAAGTCTGGCAACAGGGGAAAAGGCTTCATCAAAATCAACACCATCAATCTAAGAGTATCCTTAAGCTACTAGACGAGTTTTGTTTCAGACACATTTTCAAGTTCATCGGATTCTTTTTGTATACCCATTTGGTTCCGATGACATTCTTATCAGATGGTCTTGGTATTAAGTACCACACCTGATTCCAAGTAAATTAAAAAAATTCTTCTTGGAAGGCTTGAAACCAATATTCGTTAGTTAGGGCTTCATCAATATTTTTAGACTCTATCTTGGACACGAAGCAGAGATAATTGTACAACATCTCAAGTTTTCGTCTGGTTTTAACATCGATGCTAGGATCTCCAAGGATTTGACTGACAAGATGATTCTTGACAACAGGTAATGTTTTTGAAACCTAAGACGTTGAGGGAGGTGAGGATGGAAAAAAGAAATACTTCCTCATCTTCAACCTCTAGGTTAGAGAACTCATTGTCCTTAATGGGTTGATCATCGATCACATTTATGGATTCTTGGATGGAGGAGGTCCTCTCATTAAAAACTCGAAAATCACTACTATTTGAAGAATATCCTAAACAGATTGCTTCGTCATTCTACAAATCAAATTTTCTCAAGTGTTTATGGTTTCAATACCCAGAGTTTTTAACTTGTATCTTGAAAAAACCAAATGGTGATATTTTGAGGAAAATTTTGAAAGAGGAATTTAGAGTAAAACACTCGGATATTGGTCTAATCATTTTTAACGAAAACTAACTCCACCATTGGATTTAAAAAGGTCAAAATATATACTTTAGCTTGTAGTAAGTTCGAATTCGAGTTCAGAAGAAAAAATTATAAAATCCTCGAATTCTGTGTTGAATGGGAGTCAAAATAGTAAATTTTCATGAAAGGAAGAATCAGAAAAATTCGACGGCACCATTGGGTCTGCAACGAAAAATTATTCGAAATGGGATACTCATTTGTCATTTTTTGAGCCGAAATGGTTAGGTTACCGTCGAAAATAAAACTAAAGGAATTTGTCAAAAATACCCTTCAACTTTTGTTATAAAAGAACCAAACACTTCATTTATTTCATTTGCTTCTTTCTAACTCATAAAGAACTAGTCATTTCTCCTAAATCAAGGGTTTCAACCCATTCTCAGTAAGATCCCTCGCAATCAAGTCCGAGTTGAACCTCAACGAAGAAGGCAAAGTCGTCGGCATTGTCAAGCTCCACGTTCTCACCCCATCCAACCTTCAACTGTTTTTCATTCTTTTGGGTTCTCACTGAAAATCAGCAAAGTTGTTTTAATTCTACCCACTTAGAGACTCACCCATTTAGAAGAAAGGTCGTCCATCATTATAAGAGGAGGAAGAACACCTTCATCGAGGGTTTCGCAACCAACTCGATTCATTTGGCACTCAAGTTCAACCAAATTTGAAGTTTCAAACCGTCGACCCTTGATTTTCAAGCTAGCTTATCGTGTCCAACAACCACAAGAGTAAGGGACTCTCGATTCTTATTGATAACCGTATATTTTGAAAATGTGCATTTAGGTTTTTTTCAAAACTTGTTGTATGTTTTAAAATTATAAAATGTCGTTTCGATTGTTTCAAATTCATGCTAGAACTAATGTATTTTATCATGATTTAAATATTGGATCCGTGGGTGGGTTAATAGAATCGAAAACGAGTGAAAAACTCGAAGAAAAGATGAAAAAATAAAAAAATTCACGAGTTTCAATGTTTTAACGGTTCCACGGTGAGCAGCCATGGTGTGACCGTACCTTGTCCACGGTGCCACCGTTAGCCACAGTGAAAGAGCATGGTGCTACCGTGCTCAAATTTTTTTTTAAACTAGACCATATTTTTACTTTGAACTCCTTTTTATGTGTACACACTTTCCAACCCTTTATTTCATTAAAAACATTTAAGTAAATGGAAAGTAAAGAAGACATTTATTTTAAGTTCTTTAATGAAATTAAGATTTTACCCCCCATTTCGAAACAATGGGAATGGTTTTAAAATCCAAAACTCAAAGAATGAAAAGTCGATTTTTGATTTTAAGAACAAAACGAAAATTTTGACTTTTTCGTCCGATTTTCAAAAGTGAATATCTTTTGCATTTCTGTGAATTATGACATAAAAATTACATGATGTCGAATCGTATGTTAAAGGCTTTTAAGTACAAAAATCCATTTTTAATTTTGAGAACTTTGAAAAGTTGAGTTTCCGACACTTAGTCAAATTTCCACCAGCTTTTCTAATTTTGGCAGTTTGCCTTCGCGTACATATTTGGATCCCACTTTAACAAAAATTTGATAGTTCTTCGATTGAATAATCAAAATAAATTTGAAAGCTTGAAAAAGAAAGATTTTTTTTTGAAAAGTCGAGAAGTGAAAACACGGCAGAATGGGAAATGGATGAATCGGTAAAATGTCAAAATCACAACGAGGGGTGATGTCTGTATTTTACATTGTATGTTGTGTATTGATTGGTGAAAGGATATCTACGGATAATGAATGGTTGCATGTTTATTTAAATTTCTGTTGGTGCAGAGGCTCCGAGTACTATTATTTATTTTAGACCGGGGGGCCACAGTTGCATGGTAGGAAATTAGATATCCATTCTCAACCTAGTATTGTTAATTTCTCTTTTTTTTTTAAAGAAAAATGATACTGTAGACACCCCATTTTTGCACTCGCCTGATTAATCAACTCGTCAATCCGATTGCAATGATTCCCATGATGATGTGGATTGTTGCTTTATTTTTTGCTTTATTTTGTTACCAGATGTGTTTTAGAAATCCGGATGAGGTATCTCGAATTGACAAAACCTTAGAAACCACGCTACGCTAGGACAATACGACCCCAGAAACATAGAAATCATCATCTGCAAACCAAAAAGAAACTTCACGATAAAAATCACTAAAAAATTACCAAATTACCAAAATACCCCTAACCTCAAAACAACCCAAGAGCCTACGTTACGCTTAGGAAAACTCTCTTGAACACATAAAATAACAAATCGGAATCAAATAAATCATTTCACCAATTTTAAAAGAATTTGAAAAAATTACGAAAATGCCCCTCATAAAGTTCACAATCATTTCACACAAAAAATTTCATAAATAACACAAAATAATATTTCCATTGAATTCCTTACGAAAAATCGATTCTAAAACATCCTAGAACATTAAAAACCGACTTAAAATGTGAAAAGTCCTCTCCGGGGGTAAAACGGTAATTTCACAATTTTCATAATTAAAAAATTCCGAAATTAATAAATAAAATATTAAATAATTAAAGTGAAACATTGATAAAATTAATTTAAAATTTTGAATTAAAAAATCGATAAATCGGACTTTCGGGTAAAATTGTTAAGGGTTCGTGGGATATTTCTTTAAGGACCCCTCCATTTGGGGGTCCAAAGAATTAAAGAAATAATGGAAGGGGGTTCTCCAAAAATTTAAAGTCAATCAAGCAAGACTGTAGTCAAAGTATTAAAGTCAATCAAGTGAGACTAAAGTCAAAATATTAAAAGTCAATCAATTAAGACTAAAGTCAAAACATTAAAAGTCAATCAAATAAGACCAAAAGTCATAATAGAATTCTAATTAAATAATAACTCTATCTAATAGAGTTCTAACTTAAAAACAATTCTACCTAAAACAATTCTAATTAAAACACAATTCTACCTAAAACAATTTTAACTAAAACACAACTCTAATTAAAAGATCTCTAATTAAACACTAACTCTATCCAAATCAACCTTAAAAAAATTCTATAAATAGAGGTGCTCACACCCTATTTTCTTATCAAATCATAAATCCTAAGAGAAGTAGGTCTAGAAGCTCCCCTAGCCCCCCATAAACCCTAGTTTTGGAGCCCCAACTCCTTACCTAACATCCCTCCTTCAATTGGTCTAGAAAACACCTAAAATCCCTCCAAAAAACTCCCAAATCCGTAACAAACTTGAAGAGTTCAGATCCAAAAACAAGGAGATACCTTGATCTAGGAGATCCGAAGTCAAATCCGGAGACAGAACGAAGCAAGGGAATATAGTACAAGGAGCTCTTTTTGTGAGATCTGAGGGAACAAAATCCTTGCTATCGAAAATGTATGTAATTTTTTTATTTTTATCTAGGTTTTTAGCAATGTGATATATTTGGAAAGTTAGTAGAGACCGGTTTTGGGGGGCGGGGTTGGTGCCTAACACCTTCCAACCCCGTAACATGATCCCCGAATTCAGATTTTTTGTGGTAGATTAGTTCTTTTTATCCATGTTAGAGTCAGTTTGGTTCCTAGACCACAATAACTAGGTGGCGACTCCCAAACCTCAAGAGTCAAAAGCGGATCCACGCACCCCGTGGATCGAGGGCGCTTTCAGATACATACATACATATATATATATATATATATGAAAGTGCCCTCGATCAGCGAGATGTGTGGATCTGCTTTTGATTTTCAGGTTTGGGAGTCGCCACCTAGTTATTACGGTCTAGGAACTGAACATTGACTCTAAAAGGTAAATAACCAGGAATCAGGTTACGGGGTTGGAAGGTGTTAGGCACCAACCCCGCCCGGCAAACGCCAGTCTCCACTAATTCTCAAAAATGATTACATTGTAGAGTAGACCAAAAACACAACAAATAATAATAATAAAAAATAAAATTATCTCACGAATTACGACGATTCCCTCAACACTGGTGAAGAATATCCTTGTATGTATTTCCTTGCTATTCGCACGTCATTGGTTCTGATTTCAAATCTCAAATTGAGGTATCTTCTTCTTAGATCTATGAATTTTCTGATTTTTTTGTTTATAAATTTCAAGGTGTTTTAGAAGGGTTTTTGGGTGTTGTTTGAGCTAAAGTTGGTGTATGAATGTTAGGCAAGGAGTTAGGGCATCAAAATTAGGATTTTGGGAAGGTTGGGGAGGCTCATTGACCTACTTTTTCTAGGGTTTTCTCTTGGATACGAAAATAGGTTGTAGAGACCCTTATTTATAGATTTTTTTAAGTGTTTTTTAGATAGAGTTAGTGTTTAATTAGAATTACATTAGATAGTTTTAGAGTTTAATTAGAATTTTATTAGGGTTTTAACTTTGGTCTTATTAGATTGATTTGATTTTAGGATTTTGACTTAAGTCTTACTTGATTGACTTTAATTTTAATTAGGATTTCACTTTACATTAATTAATATTTTAATTATTAATTTTGAAAATTTTAATTATTAAAATTATAAAATTATCATTTTACCCTCGGAGATGACTTTTTGTGTTTTAAGTTATTTTTCAATGTTTCAAGATGTTTTGGAATCGATTTTTCTTATGGAATTCAATGAAAATATTAGTTTGTGTCATTTATGAAATTTTTTGTGCAAAATGATCGTGAGCTTTATGAGGGGCATTTTCATAATTTTATCGAATTTTATGAAAATTGGTGAAATGATTTATTTGATTTTGATTTGTTGTTTTATATGTTTGAAAGGGTTTTCGTAAGCGTAATGTAGGCTCTAGGGATGTTTTGAGATGAGGGGTATTTCGGTAATTTGGGTATTTTTTAGTGATTTTTACCGTAAAACTTCTTTTTATCTGTAAGATGATGATTTCTATGTTTTTAGAGTTATATTTACCTAGCGTAGCGTGATTTTTACAGTTTTGTTAGTTTGAGATACCTCATCCGAATTTTTGAAACATATCTGGTAATAAACAGAGCATTGGAATAACCATCCATCATTGGGAATCGTTACAATTGGGTTGACGAGTTGATTAATCAGGCGAGTATAAAAATGGGGTGTCTATATATATATACGTAGCTATTTTGTGAGCTGTTAAAGAGTCAGTGAATACCTGAAAGGATAGTGCGTCATATCATCCATAGTGGTGTACTATCGTAGGATGTACAGTAGGGACCACCAAGTCCATAAGTGGTATGGCACACGTATAAGAGTGGAGTCACAAATGGAATTCAGGTCCATTCCCTTCTATATTTACTAGTGAACGTGTATTGTAAAGGTGGTCGTATAAGAATGGAATGTTTATTTTGGGAATCACATGCACGCTTGATAGACATAGACAAAGATGATTAGTTAGTGATCTCTAACAATCTAGTAGTAGTCAAATGTTCTAACACATCGAAAAGAGACCCATTGCTTATGGTCACGTCAAACGGCCCGCCTGATCCGGATAAATGGTATTGTAAGCGTGGTAAACAATGACTACCCACAAAATCAGGAACTGCGATTTTATTGAAGAATACCATGTCCCAACTGGGAGCGATCCAGTCGTGAATCCCAATTCACTAATTTTACTACTCCACCATCATGTATTATGGTGTCACTCTATTTTGAATTATAAACTGAAAAGCATGTCTACTGTTTCAATGTTATTATTTAGATTTGTATAAAAATGAAAATATATAATGAGTATTGACAAGTAATAGTATGTGATTATTTTAAAATACTTAACTGCTCATCCCTAGCTAAATGTACCAATTAATCGTATTTTATTTTGTCAAGATTTACTTGTATTAAAATGTTCAGTATGTTTACTAGATCATGTTTAGGAGAGGTTATTAGTAGGAATTGGTTGTGGACTTACTGAGTAACCATCGTTACTCACCCTTTACTTCAATTTTTTTATGGTTCCAGACCCTGCAGTCGAAGAAGTAGTCGTAGAGCCATCGAGTGAGGATCATCTGATGGGTCATACCAACGATCAGAGTCCATTATCCGATGAGGATTGGGACTATCCACTAGGAGTCTGTTCGTCCTGAAAGATGTATATAATTTTTGTGTTAAGTAATTAGATTCATGTTTGAGTGAAAGCCTTTTTATAATCCTATATATGGTAAACTTCCGCACTCTGATATACTCACGTGTTAGATATTTTTAGTCTTTCGTTATTATTTCCGTGTTACCTTTTTTACATAGCCAAAATTTGTGATATATTGGATTGTGATGCTTTTAAGTTCCGTGGAACTAGGGGTGTCAATGGATAGTCGAAATCCGAATTCGAATTCGAAAAATCGGATATTATCCAAAATTTTTGGATATCGGATTCGGATGTTATTATAACATTCGAATGAGTTTCAGATGTTACGAAATCCGATTCGATAATATCCGCTCCGATTTGAATACGAATGTTATATATTCATGTTGTATAACAAAACTCATCTCTATATATATACAGTCTTATGTCTTCGTGTTATACAACGAAGTTTAACTTTTAACCCTTATCTTCTCTAAACTAAAATGCAAGAACCAGACCTCCGTTCTGGTTTTCGTGGTTTCGACCGGACGATCTCCATCACCATCGTCTTCTTAGGCCGGTTAGCACATCCAGGTGATACTTCCTTTCTCTCTCTCTCTTTCTCTCTCTTAAAGCCAAACCCATTTTTTTTCACTATCCGAATTCCATGACCACCATCTTTTCCGGCCGGCGAACTCCATGACCATCATCTTCTCCGTCTGTCGAGCGTCTATGATTCCAGGTACATACTTCATCTCCCTCTCTCTCTTTCTCTCTCTCTCTCTCTCTCTCTCTCTCTCACAATAAGGGTTTTTTTTACAGACTGAAGAGATTGGTAGACTGAACCTAATTTTCGCAAGATTTTTATCGGATATTGTCGGATATTCGAATATTCGATATGCTTTTCAAATTCAAATTCGAATATTGGTCAGAGATATCCGATCGGATTCGAATTCGGATATAACATTATCTGATCGGATACTTATCCGTTGACAGCCCTACGTGGAACATTAACATAAATAGGGGGGAGCTATGTCCAAATTTCAAGGTAGCCTTAGGATTTGTGTTAACGTTTGGCGGGGCACCACAGATGGTATCAGAGCATAGCATTAGATCCGTATGGGATATAGATCTATTATATTTGAAGAATAGGTTAATACCACAGACATTAAAGATAATCATAATATCATTAGGAATCCGATATCCGAGCTCATCAGTAGTTCCATATTGGGATTGCGAGCTCTTCTGTGTCTAGAGGTCTGTAGAGCCTAGTAAGCCTAATATAAGATTCTAGGTTCATTCTATAGTAATAAAATTGATGTTCATTACTAGATTCCTTATTATAATAATAGTTAATATTTCCCTAAGAATGATGTTGGCGTAGTTCTGAGAAGTGTCTTGCTTATGATAAATAGAAAACTTCTGAACTTGTAAGCTAGGAAAGATGCAAGGAAATAAAGTTACAACTAAACCCATGACAAGGAGCCAAACTGGTGGGGAAGACCTACCTAAGTCGAGTAAACTCACCAAGATAAAACAATTGACAGAAGCAGTTTCAGAGTTATTCCAAAGTCAGGCTCGCATGGAAAGGAGACAATCAGAGATGTTTGAGACTCAAATAATCATGATGGGTCAATTAACAAAAAGATTAGAGAGGATAGAAGAAAAACTCGACCACCATCTTAAGGATAAATCCCAAAAGGATCCAAGAGTAAATATCCCAACATGGGGAGGAATACGAGAAGATAAAGGGATAGTACAGTCATCGCCTCAAAACCTAGTAGAAGAAAGGTAGTTGGGACCCAATAAGAAGCAAACATTTACGAAACTAGCAAAATCATAGGGAAAAATACCATACATAATAAGCGAGACTATAGAAATACTCATTCAAGAAATGAAAGAGTTTTGTAAGAAACAACAACATTTGATATTTAATCAGTCGAAGAAAAAAGTAGTAGCATGTTACGAATGTGGTAAGTTGGGACACGAGGGGTGCAATGTTCAGGTCAACATCAATCAATTAAAGATGCGTGGCTCAAAAAGATGTTAGATGGACCAATTTAAGGAATTACAAAGTCATCGAATTTTAATATGGTCGATGATATGCTTATACCATCGCAAATGGACCAAACTAGTGGTCGAAAATGAAAGGGGATGAATTACAGATGTCCCAGGGACAGACCAATCAACCCTCGACCTCTCTTCCTTCTAGATCAGACCTTTCCAAGAGGCCAATGTATTCGAGGCCTATCGCCCATGGATTAGCGTATGCACAGTATAAATCTACTACACCATCGAGTTGTAAGATTCCCTCATCATTGAGTCATAAAGTAGTTGGAATTCCAGTGAGACCAGCAGGGCTAAGAGAAGCAACGAGGCAGGTCTAGAGATTACAGACTATAGTTTACCAACTGTGCACTCCATAGAAATCTATGAAGACAAAATCGTTGACATGTTTTGCATGTGGTCAGGTGAGACATATCAGAAGAGAGTGCCATCAATCACAGTCGCAAACAAGGGTTGTGACTCAGGAAGAAGTACCTATCTCTAACGAAATTTTGGAAGGTACTATTTCTAATTATGATGTCAGAAATCAGATTTCTATTCAATACCAATTCCTTTAGATTATATACTTTTGCTAAGATTTTGCATCCTTACTAGAGTTAGAAATGATCTAGATAGGCCAAGTAATAAGACTATCTATGCCTCTAGAAGATTATGAATGTTAAAAAGTTGTTGAGTACTTTGGGGTAAAGAATGTTGATGAGATAGGCACAGTAGAGTAGGTAGAAAAGAACATTACATGTGGAAAAGTGTGTTGTAGGGATGAATATGATTATACATGAAAATAATATGGTGTTGAATTTGTGTGAGTAAAAGCTAAAAGTGTTTGTTGGTAAGTGTTGTTTAGATTGATACCTTCTGAAGAAAGAATGAGAATTTTGAGAGATAAAGTAGGAACCTACCGAATAAAGGTATTCAATTAGAAACTAAAATTTTGTATGTGACACAAATGAATGAGTAGTTGGAGATAAACTTGATGTGTGAAAGATGCATTTCATTAGGAGAGGTAAGAAATAAATTTATGAATGGGGAAGCGGGTTGGATTTGACGATAGTATAAGTTAAAAATATTATTAAAAAGATAGAATTTTAGTAGGTAAGAGTTACATAGAGAATGTAGTATTGTGACCCGTTCCACCACAAAAGTTGAATGTGATGACTTTCTTAAAGTTCTTCTTAGTGTTAAATGATTCTCCATGAACAAACACAATAAGAGATGAATGTGATGTAGAAGTATGCCTATCATAGCTCAAACCTCTTTTATCCCCATAGGAATAGCTGTGTCCTGAAGCCAACTTGGCTTTGATACCAACTTTTTCTTTTTTTCCTTTTACTTTTTACTCATTTTGCATTCTTTTTTTTAAAATAGGCAGTCCTTTTCAAGATACCCAGTCTAATTCAATGGTTGTTGTTCAAGATATATTCAACCTAATTTTATTTTTTTTCTAATTAGTCAACTAAATGAACTAGGAAGTCAAAGTTCATCAAACCCTATTTTTTCTCATACTCTAGGTAGAAAGAAGGTAAGAAGCCCACTTAATTCAACCTAGACTCTTGGGGCCTGTTTGGATACCAGGAGCAGAACTACTCTTCCAAAGAACAGGAGCTGAAGTACTCTATGGAAGAGCTGGAAAAGTAATTATGTGCAGAAATGGCGTTTGGCAATCAACTCTATGAAGTACTGGCAGAAGTACTTTTGTGCTGGAAGTTTGTTTGGGAACCATACTGACTTCTCATGACTTCTAGAAAAAAGACTAGAATACCCTTATATATACCAGTTACTGTTTTTTATCTTTTAGTGTCATAATATGCCTTCAAACTATATTGTTTTTGACATTTTAACTATAAATATTATAAATATAAGATAATATAATAAATATTAATATAATATAATATAATATTTTAAATATTAAATATTAATATAATATGTTTAAATCCATTATACTTAAAATTTTAAAAAAATTTGACTGACTGTTTTTGACATAATATTAAAAAAAAAAATTGATAGACTGTCTTTTAGTGTCATAAGATGCCTTCAAACTATACTGTTTTTTACATTTTAACTATAATATTTATAATATAATAATAAATATTAATATAATATAATATAATATTTTAAATATTAAATATTAATATAATGTGTTTAAATCCATTATACTCAAAATTAAAAAAAAAATTGACAGACTGTCTTTTAGTGTCATAATATGCCTTCAAACTATATTGTTTTTGACATTTTAACTATAAATATTAATATAATATAATATAATAAATATAATATAATATAATATAATATTTTAAATATTAAATATTAATATAATGTGTTTAACTATAAATATTAATATAATATAATATAATAAATATTAATATAATATAATATAATATAATATAATTTTTAAATATTAAATATTAATATAATGTGTTTAAATCCATTATACTCAAAATTAAAAAAAAAATTAATATTAATAAATGTTTCTTTTGTTTGATTTAAGGGCAAATGAATTAGAAATATTTTCATAGAAAATTAATAAAGTTAGGGGTATTTTGGTAAAACGAACCGTTAGATTTTGACTCCCCGCAAGAAGAGTTTTGAGAAATAGGTTTTCTTGACTTCTTCATAAAGAGTAATTTCTTGTTCTTGCGCGGAGTAACTCTTCGAAAGAGTAGTTCATACAAACGCATCCAAACGACTTCTAACTCCCCGCAAGAGTCAGAAGTAGCCAAGGAGTCCTATCCAAACGCCTACTTGGTAATCTTATTAGAAGTAACTACAAAAAATGTAACTTTGCTCTAATTTTAGCCTAAAAGATATACGAATGGGGACTCTAGATCAAAGCTTCAAACCAAAGACTAATTTAATATTTTAACCAAGTGCTTAAATATATAAGTTAAGATCTTGAACAGATATAACAAAGTTCCAACCATAATATTTTTCAAAAAAATTTCAAATTTTTATGAATTTTGGAATAAAAAAAGAAAAAATAAGTAAAAATCTGACCCATAGACCCCCAACCTAAAACATGATATTATCTTCAATATTTCAACATGCACATGCACATGCAAAATTGAAATTGACAAAAGAAAATGAAGTAGACTGGATAGCACCTAAAAAAGATCCTACAGTCTTATTGATACTAACATAATGTCTCCTAAACTAAGACAACACACCATTTACTACTATCGTAGTGTATGGTGTATGAAGTCGAAAAGCATTGTACTCATAACTTGGGCA
The DNA here is from genome assembly GCF_017979445.1 of Akebia trifoliata. Classification (NCBI taxonomy): domain Eukaryota; kingdom Viridiplantae; phylum Streptophyta; class Magnoliopsida; order Ranunculales; family Lardizabalaceae; genus Akebia; species Akebia trifoliata. Next base: position 17,354,411 of record NC_141381.1, on the reverse strand, counting down.
AATGGTTTCAAGGCTATGTTCGATAAACTCGCAAGACAAAATAACTACTAAAAAGAGAAAGTAGATTACTTCCTAATAATGCTAAATTTTATGTCTTCAACCAAACTTGTTGGAATTGAAGGTCTCAACTCAGATTAAATGGGTTGCTTCCTAAGCAGTATTAAGTTTAATGTCTTCAATCGAACCTATGAAAATGTGTGATCTCTAGGAATTTTCTTGTCATGAAATTAAAAGGCATCACAATTGATTTTTCATCGTGTCTATAACTTAGACAAATATCTATGGCTCGAACGGTATGGAAATTATATTGCAAAACACCCAACATCCTTCTTATGTCTCTCTACGTTAAAGAATTCACCTTTTTAAGAAATTGTTCAACTATCATATTCCTATGATAATTAAGATTATAGGAACAGTACAGTCTTTATAATTCTGTGAAATTATAGGTTGAAAGGGCCACAAACTTTGATTGATTACTAGAGAGGTTTCATTCTTAGTGGTGATTAGATTTTTCAGAGTTAGTGTAAAAGAGGATCAAAAGCTTTTCTCATGTTCTCTAAAAAAAAGATTATCTTTCAAGAATAGATTGATAGATAATTCTAAATGAATTTCTTCTTCCTTGAGAGATTGTTTCAAAGATTGGCTATGTAGAACTGTTTCTTCTAGGAACAAATCACTCTCTTCTAAAGAGATAGCTTGTTGTTCTAGTTGTAATTTCATCTTCCGTATGGTCTATGTTGTAACCTGATTGGTGCTTAATTTGGCTTCAAGGGAAGTAGGTTTTCAATTATGGATGGATAATTATAGAGTTCCTTATGAAATTGAAATTGATCACTAAAGGCATCTTAGAAGATTGATAGATTTTTTGAAATTGGGATATCCCCATTTTTGAATTGATCAAAGTTCCCTTTTCTAAGGATAGTTTTAGGTACCTTAATGGGATTTCCATATGGACTAGGACTTGAGCATTCTCTTGTTGTTGTTAGAGAAGTTCTTGTAGTTATGTTCAAGTCTAGCTTTTTGTTTTTGCAACTCATTGATGTCAACCTTAAGAACTTTGTTTTCATCACGAAGGTACGATACTTTTAATTTTGACGAATTATAGTAGAGTTTGCCATATTAAGAAGATTTTTCAATTGTTGAAAATTTGTGAGCATTTCATTCTTGTCATTCATGGATCTATCAAATAATGATAACAAGCTAGACCATCTCTCTAGGATTGTTTCGAGTTGAATTTTAATGTATTCTAATTGAAGTCTTAGGAAGTATTTTTCCTCACTGACTTGATCATATTTAGCATGCCACTGTTCTTTTTGAAAATTTTCTAGACTATGTTTCTTGGTTAGTTTCATATGACTAATGAATAGTAGATCGAATAATAGTTGAAGTTCGAGTTCATCATCATCGACATGTTCTCTTTCCACATCAAGGAAGAGGCATCTTGAGGGTGATTCTGATTTTCAGATCCCTATTCTTCTTCAACTTCGTCTTCAGAATCCAATGATCTTTATTCCTCATCTCCTAACTCATCTGAGTCATCATCCCAAGTGGCTTTTGCAACCATAGTATTTTCCTTAGACTTAGGCCTTTGAGAACCTTTAGATTTTGGCTTGGAGGGACAAATGGTGGAATAATGGCCTTTTTCACCACAGTTGAAGCATTCAGTATCTTCCTTGGATTTGGATAAGTATTTTCTTATTGTTGATCGTCTATCCACAGGTTGACTCTTTCTACCGAAGCTATTGGAATCTTTTCTCTTAAAGAATTTATGAAATTTTGAAACAAGCAAGGCTAAGTCCTCTTCTTCAAGGTCATCTTAGTCATCTTCCTCATTACTGATTTATTTATTATCTTGGGAGAAAGATTCAAAAAGATGATAAGATGACCGTTTATTTGGTACCTTAGACGAGGAAGTCTTAAGGATCGTTATCTTCCCTTTAGAGGGAGGATCTTCAATATGGAGTCAAAGGTTGTGAGTGAACCCATAAGTTCCTCAACTATCATAGTCTCCACATCTCATTATTCCTCAATTGAAGTGACTTTAAAGGGGAACCTCTTGGGTAGGGATCTAAGAATTTTAACACAAATTCTATCATGTGGGATAGACTCTCCAACATAAAACATGAAATTTCATGTCACTTTACCGTGCATAGAATTCCTAGATAGTTTCAATTTCCTCCATTTTAATGTTTTCAAGTTAAGTTATGATGAGTTGGAGTTTAGACTTTTTAACAATACTAGTTCCTTCGTACGTGGCCCCTAAGATTTTTCAAGCTTGTTTGGTTGACATACACGTGCATATCCTTCGATATTCATCATTGTAAATGGAACTAGTTATAGCATTAAGTACTTTCAAGTTATTACTACTGCGATTTTATCGTGTTCAGATCAATTCTTTGATGGTATCGGAATAGTAGTTGAAGAACCATTAATTTCTACGGTGTCAACAAGAGGTTCCCAACCTTCCTCTATCAGGTTTCACACATCCTTACTTAGGGAGTTAATGTATATCATCATTTTATTTTTTTAGAAGGCACACTTTACACAACGAACATGGGAGGGCATATGGGATTCCACTTCTCAAATTTAGACATAATTCAAAGTCGATAGGATCAACTCAAGGTTACTAGATCCTTATAGAGTAACCCGCTATGATACCAATTGAAATTTTAGACTTTGCATTATGTCTAAACCTAGAGGAGGGGTGAATATGTTAATTAAAAATCCTATTTTAAATTCACCACACAAAGCTAATCTTGATATCTTGATTATGCTAATATGATTGAATACATAGATATGCATAAAGTTAATCTTAATTGATTCATAGCATTGCATACAACCTTAAAATATGAATGAGGCATTTTATCAAACACTTGATATGCAAGTCATGAGATTCATTCAAAATAGAGCACCATGCATAATCGTAAAAGAAGATAATCAATTTATAGTGGTTTGACAAGTTACCAATAAGAATCGTAAGCTCCCTAACAAATTTGTGGATGTTGGAACTAAAGAAGTAGCATGAAAATCGAGGTGAACAGCATGGGAGTAAGGGCAAATTGAATTTGGTGAGGCTAATTTGTGAAAAGATCCGATGGGTTACGAAGATCTCGATAACGGCATTCTTTTTCCCTTTTCGATAGAGGACGAATCTGACTTTAAATCGATGAAACATTAAGTGGAACACATTGAAACCCACTCGAGGGTGTGGCTGGTTTTTTTATGGAAAATGGAGAAAAATAAAAGAAATCGAGAATATAAGACAGTAAAGTCGTAAAGCTCATCGACGCCGACAACTTTCTCTTCTTCTTCTTCAACGACAAACGAGGTCCCGTTTATGAAGAATCTTCAACTTAAGGTGATTGAAACTCATAGGTTCTACATTGTCTAAGTCAGCTGGTTTTTATCTCTAGATAAGATAATGAACCTAAAGAATTGTATAAATCTTTTATATAATAAATTTGTGGGACAAAATTGTTATTTTTTCTAACTTATTTCTATTTTTAAAGATAGTTGGACTTTTTGGGCTCAAAAATTGACGAGTGAATACTCCATTTTTTATAATTTTTTATTATGGACTTAATGGTGTGATCGAATTCTTCCAATTCTCACTTTGACAAAAAATCACTATTTTAGCCTTGTTTGACCTAAATATTGAGGATTTTGTAACTTATCCGTTTGAACTCAAATTTGAGCATGCTTACAAGTTAAAGTATTTTTTTAACCATTGTGAATCCAATGATGATGTCAGATTTTATTAAAAGTGAGCTGAACAAAATGCGAAAGTTTTACCCCAAGTCCCACTTTCAGAATTTTTTCAAAATTCTACTACTTAATTTTTCTCAAGATATGAATTAAAAACTCGGGGTATTACATACCTGGTTATAATAATAATATCTTGGGTAATTGTCACAACCTTTTTTTCGGGTCGCTTAAGCATTAAATTTTAGGCTTTGCAACGTGTCTAAACATAATGGGGGTGAATAAGTTAATTATAAATTTTGTTTAAAATTCACCACACTAAACTAATCTTGGTTTCTTGATTATGCTAATATGATTGAATACATAGATATGCTTAAGTTAATCTTAATTGATTCATAGCATTGCATACAACAACAAAATATGAATGACGCATTTTATTAAACACCTGATATGCAAGTCATGGCATTCATTTCATTCATTCAAACTAGAGCACCATGCATAATTGTAAAAGGAGACAATCAATTTCTAGTGGTTCAGCAAGTTACCTACATCCACTACCAAGTACCCTACTATAGGGTCTTGGATTCCACTATCATATGAGTTTATGGTTCACCTCAAAATCTTACAACATAGATTTTTCTCTAGGCTAAATCTAAACCTATGGTTTGTGAAGAATACTTCTTTCTTAAACTGGTGGATTTTGTCCTTAGGAAATCTTCAACCTTGTACTCTTGAGTAGAGTCCTCAACTCTTCTCAAGAACTTGGTTTCAACTAGGAACCAAGAATCCTTTTTGTTAAAGAAAGAGAAATAATAAAAATACTCATAAAGACCTGACCTAGCTTGATTGACTTACTAATTTTTTGATTGAGTTCTTCATGTCCTTGAGAATGTCATCTTTATTCCAAGGTGCTCATTGCTTCAAGAGAATGCTCTAAGCTCCATAAGATTCACCAATATGTGTGCAAGCAAGGTTGTTGGATGAAGTGGTTCAACAATGGAAAAAGTTTGGGTTGAATGTGTTTTCAACTAAGTATGGGGCCTTTCATGGCTAGAGAGATCTTTAGAAAGGGTTGGAGATGAGAGAGTTTCTTCTCTAGTGTTTGAATCAATCAACAAAAATGAGGTACAGTTGGTTTAAAAGAGAAAAGAGTGAATTTGTATTTCAATGGTCAAAAATATTATCATTAAGCACTTACTATCAATGAAGCCTTCAGGTCTTAACAGTGGCGTCATAAATTACAAGGGTGGCACCATTGTAAATTACAAAAATGCTATTAAAGGGTATTTCGACCATAACTTTTAAATTATTGCTCCCTTTCATACGTTGTTCAGGGATCTAATAGATCTTACTATGTAAAACATCCCCAAACTTACACTATGGGATAGGAGATGGAAAAAGTGTATGAAATGATCAAAATACCCTTTTTATAAGCTTTTAGGAAGTCCGATGATGAAATAGTTCAAATGTGTGATAGATTTTACCTATATAATTTCTCCAAAAAATCACCAAGGATAAAGGATGACCTTTGGGTGGTCAAATCGCTAGTGTCCCTATATGACCATTTTCGATTCCTAAAAAATCCAATGAGTGAACCGATCGAGGAAAGAGTTTTTCTAATCACTACGGGTCGACCTATCAATCATCTAATTATTAGAGAATGGTCTTAGGTGGTTTCATTACCTTTTAGGCTTTGTGCACACACATTGGAGTTTTTTGTAGAGGTTCGTGTGGATGAGTAGTTTTACCAGAGTTTTCATATGTCTGCAATGGCAAATCGATTCGAAATTCAACATATGTCTCGAGATTGAAAAAATATGAAACTAAAAAGTGTTGGAAGTTCAATGAGTTTCAACTATAGTAATCTTCAAATATGCCTAAGATTTCAACATCAGGAAATGAGTATTCCTTTGTTTTGAGCTCTTTTAGAGTTTTTCAGGTTTTTCGATTTTGTGTCAAATTGATTCTTGGTTGCTCTTTCCTTACCAATGATCTTGATAGGTTTTCTAATGGTAGTGGTGGATGAAACTTTCTTAGTTTTGAAATCTTGCCTTCATTCTTATCCTACTTCCAAGGATCGCTTAGTCAAAAGTCTAATGCACAATTTCCATGTCGTGGGAATGAGTAGCTAGTTCTTTGAAGGTGTGATGTTTGATCCCTTTCAAGATGTAGAGGAGTTGCCAATGCATCCCCTGAATACATATCTCAATGATAAATGACAAGAGAGTTGGACCAAGAAATTAAGAGAAAGATTCATCCAATGTTCAATATACTCAATGACTGATTCATCATTCATTTGCTTGATGATAACAAGTTGTCGTTCATTTTTAGCTATCATTAAACAGATGTTGTTAACCGACAGTGGTTTCAGATGAGAATGTATCCATTGAGTATGCATATAGAGATTTATTATTTGTGAGAAAATTATATCAACTCTTTCTTAGACTCACTCCTCTCGCACAATCTCACTCACACACTCACTCTCTCCACAGCTTCCTAGATCTAGGGTTTGAAGAGATAAAACCTAGCTTTGATTGGAGCTCAAGATTAATTGTACCTCTTACTTCTCTTCGATTTAATCAAACAATAATGAAACTACTCTTTGATTGCTCTATTTAGCTAAGGTTTTACTCCAAGTTTTGAATTGATGTGATTCTAAAAATGTCATTTTAGGGTTTCATTTTCTCTTTAAAGGTTGATTTTGCGATGAAACAATGTGAATCCGAAGTCGTAGGGTTTATGTTCTTGTGATTATTGCTGCTTGAATTGTCACAATTAATCTAAAAAATTGAAGTAAATTTGTTCCTTTTTAGGTGTTTATATTGTAATTTCGTTTTTAATTTTTGTAAAATGTTTATATTTGTTGTTATCTTCTTATGCTTTTCTTCTTGGACAAGGATTCCAGTTTGATTGGATCCATGTGGTTTTAATCTATTTGTATTTGTATTTAGGAATTTTTGTTGGAAACAATTACGTAGATTTACTAATAATATAGTAGCTTTCAAGATCGTACCTTTTTCTACTATACGTCACAATTTTAGAATTTTTGTAGTACTTTGTGTGGTTTTTATAGCAATTTTTTTCCTTGGAAAGTTGGTTTAGTATTGTTTTTAGGGAAGTTTGGGGTTTTGGATGGAAGAAGGTGGGTTATGTTTGGGATTGAAAAACTCAATTGCTTAAAGTATTAGTCATGGAGGATTGGAATACTAAGCATCACTATATTCTCTGAAACATTTGTCCGCTAGATGACATTGGAGTGCACATATGGCATGTGAAGACTCCTCCATAGGAGGCCTAGGACATACTTGTGGTAAAAAGCTTGGTTGGAAGGAGGCAAACTCACAAAATTTTGAGAAAGGGATTGATTCATTCTCATACTGTAGTTTTATATTTTTGTTATTTATCTATTTATAATTTTGTTGCAATTTAGGTTTAAAAATTCAGTTAAAGCTCAGTTTTCTTGGTTTATATTATGGTGATATATTTTTTGTTTGGTTTGAATTTGGTTTAGAATCTTGAAATTTACGTGCTTAATTTGGTAATTATTTTTTTTCTTAATTGGTTCTTCCAGTGTCAGCTATTAAGTTCAGCTTTCTCCATGAAAATCTCTCCCCAATGGGCACTACAAAGTTGAGTCGTCCTCTTTGTACTCGATCCATTTTTAAAGAAGGTGTGTTGGTACCTCATTTATTATGTAGCTTTTCAATATTTCGAATAGCCATCATCCAAATCAAAGTGATAAAGCTCTTGGAGTTTTGACCATAACTTTAGGAACAACATGAATGATCTTGTCGTATGAAATTTTTTTTTTTTTTGATCCTTTAAACATCTCTCATATGAAACCTCACCTAACACCTTATATAAAGTTGTTGGAATTTTTTTGGGACCTCATTATATAGTAGTTTCCAACATTGAATTCAGTTATCTTCTTACCTATATTTGCAATCAAGTGAAAAAAAAAAAAAGTAAGTTTAATCAATGGAGTCAAGTTCTTAATTTTCTTTGCCACCAATGTTCTTTTACATCTAGATGTCCATTTTTTAACAAGTTGCGGTGGGTTCATTTAAATTAATGACTTTTTATGGAGTTCAAAGTTTATTGCCTATATATTTGTCTTTTTTTCATGCATCAATCTGGCATCAGCATACATCTATATTGTGGTGCTTAATATATGGAGGTTTATTTGTATAAATGAAATGAATTCTTTGTATTTGAAAATAGTACTACCTTACCTATTTTCTCTTTTGTTCAGTTTAATCAAGCAGTTGGTTCTATTGAAGCAATATCCAAAGCATCGAAAGAACATATTTTGGAAAAATAAACCTTTTAGTAAAGAAAGCAAAGACAAGGAAGGTTTTTTAGAGATACCTAAGAATTATTTGGGTCCTAAAATCAATTAATCAAGTGGGTAGTAGTTATCCTTATAATCTCTTTGACTTGAAATTTCTCATTCATTGACATTTATTCTTCTTTGGTACATGTTTTTTATCTGTCTGAGGCAACGCTCCTATTGTCTTACATGATAAAGAATCTAATCCAAATATTGCTTTTGTCATCATTTCTTAGTGATTATAAAACATAATCAATATTTCTATGTAGTTAATCTGAGCCATCCAAACACTAGTTTGGTATAATTTTCTAAGATGTAGAGAATTCTTCACAGATTGAGTGTAGGGAGAGACAAGGAACAAAGCATATTCATGTGTAAGATGAGTTCTCTTTGTCTCTATATAGATAACCCTATATTTTAGAAAATTAGTTGGAAAAAATTCAATCTTTGTCTCTGTGCCCTGTAAAGATGATCTCTTCAAGTCTTCCCTTCTTAGTCCATTTTTTCTTCTTTAGTTATTTTCAAGAATGGAATACATAAAGATCTACGGGTTGCATCTAGGCTATATATAATTCTATGTTTGAATATAAGCTTAGTGGTTAAATAACTTGAGAAACTATTTCTATAGTTATGTTTATAATATACTTGAAATATTGAAAGCTTCATGTATTCAGTCCTTTGGGATTTATGTTGGATTTATGTTTAGTATAATTCTGTTATGTAACAGAAAGCATCATAGACAAGCATGATACTTGATAGTATATAAAGGTAGGCTTCCCATCTTCGTTGGTAATTATTTTTTTAGTCTAATTATATTTAAGTTCACTCCCATTTCTTTTCCTTCTTAACAATTTTAATAAAAATCTTTTCTATTTTTTGGTAAAATACAAGATAAAATATTCTTACTTTTCTAGTTGGTTTTTCAGTGAATGGTTATACTGATCTTTCAACTAGTAGAAAGACGTTTGTATTTGTACTAAGAGAATGATCAAAGATAGGGCTTTAGAGAATATGGAGGCCATATTTGTCGTTCATGCATTGATAAGTCAATCCTTTGGACTCACAGGTTGCTCCCTCTAAAAAAATTTCATATTTATTATGCCTTTAAAGGGTTTCTCAGATATACTTAAATTTTCTTTATAGCAAGAAAATTAAATAGATAAAAGAACATAGAATGCAACAAGATTTCTGTGGTTTGGCAATGTGCCTGCTTTCATGGATGAGCAAATACATACTTGTAATCCAAAATATCAAAATTTCCCTTGCAAACCATAATGGTGAGTAAACCACCAACTAGATTCAAGACATCTATCACAACAGAAAACATTTGAATTTGGGAAAGATCATAGTATCTTTCAGTGATCAAGATCTTTCTATGGATTTTATAACAAAACTCACTCTTTGTTAAACTTCATTTCAATACCTTAATGGTGGAAGATTTCAACTTTATTGATAGACATAATCTTTCTATTGGAAAAAAAATAATCTTCACAATATAAAGTCTTTACACTTAGATGAATTGCTCACACTAAGTTGAAAATCTAAAGTTGGTCTGATTTTCGGGTAATAATTCTGTCATGTAATAGAGAACATCATCAACAAGCTAGATACTTGATTGTATAAACAGGTAGGCTTCCCATTCTCATTTATTTTTCGTTATACACAAGTAGGCTTCCCATCCTCTTCGTTTATTTTTTTCAACTTTTTAATTAAATTTTTATGTATAAAACAAAGGTCACATAACAATTTCCTTCTACATCAAACCAACATAACTTTTCCTAGCCGTAGAACTTGATGATAGATATAGATCATGGCTCAATTCACTAATACAGTAAGCAAACTCTGTTTTTCTTTGCTTTTTTGTTACTTGAATGACTAATAATGTGTAAATTTGAATGGGTATGATTGGTTTCCCTCATAGAAAATATTTTACATATTTACCAAAATCTATTTTAAAAACTTTGATGATCGGGTGAAATATTGGATTACGATTAATGTAATTGATGCTTCCATCAAACATAGGGAGCTAAATCCTTCAAGTGATTGGTGCTACGGTTGACCTCCTGCTCTTATGTGCCTAGGAAGAAATCCAGGGACGAGAAGGTAGTACTTGGGCCAAGCACCTCTCATGTTCATATCAAAGCATGAAAAAACATGTGGCCACCATTGCCCAAGTGACATAGTTGGGCGTACAAAGTAACATAAAAAACATGTTAAATATGATCGAAAGAAAAAAAATTTCACTAATTATGTGTATTTGTACTAGTGCTTTATCATCTAGTATCTTCAAATAAAGTAGATAGTTAAACTGGAAATTTGAAATTTCCTAAATTGAAAGTTTATGAAATTGTGAGAAGCTCCCAAGTTGGAAAAAAATAAACTTCCCATAGTAGAAATTTCCAAATCTGACGAGTCCCTAATTAGAAATTTGTAAGAATGATTTTCTAAAATAGGAAATTATGAATATTGAACTTCCTAAATTAACAATTCACAAATGCTAATTTTCCAAAAATAGAAACTCATGATTTTAGGAAAGTCACCAAATCAATGAAAAAATCCATAAATTCCCAAAATTAGCAAACTATGATTTTTTGAATTATTTTTTTTTTTTTTTTACCATGTGAATTCTTAAAATTTCGCGTAGTGGAATCCCACGTTCAATAATGCTTACGTAGCACCAAAAATCAGTGAATTGATGTGGTCACATTTTAGAAAAACGAAATCAATTGTTATGCCACGTGCACGCCAATTAGTGAATCGACTCATTGATGACATTTTGAAAAAGTAAAAATAAGTTGTCTCCCAATTTACACAAAAATCAATGAGTCAACTCACGTACCCATTTTATGTACCCATTTTATTGAAAAATTCAACTTTAAATCCCCAATGTACATAGAAATCAGTGAGTCAACTCATGTGCCCATTTTATTAAAAAGGTTTGATTTTAAGTTTCTATGCACATAAAAATCAGTGATTCGACTCACGTGCCAATTTATTGAAAAAACCGATTCGAGAAATTCCTATGCACATAAAAATCAATGAGTTAACTCATGTGTCAATTATATAAAAATTTTGATTTTGAAATTCCTATGCATATACAAATCAGTGAGTTGGCTCGTTAACTTTTTGTGTAAGAGATTAATTGGATCAATCTATCAATACAAAAAATCAGTGAATCGATTAACTAATGTTTTGGAAAATCGGAAACCTCTATTAGTGCCACGTACACAAAAAATCAGCGAGTCAATTCAAATGCATAAAAAAAACTACGAAATCAAAAATAAATAAAAAGCTTACCTTCTCCGAATAATTTCGGATGCTTGGATTCCTTCAAAAGAACCTCGAAATCGCATGTGACGCTAAAGAATGTGGGAAGAGAACGAGATGATGACCGCTGTGGGGTGTCCAATAAATCAGAGAGGGACTATTTTTGCCGGGTACAGGATGTCAAGGAGAGAAAAAATTGATGTAGGGAGATGATGGCAGTGTTGCTATTGTAATAATGATGGCACTGGGATAGCTGTTGCTATGAGAAAGGAAGGAGGACTGCTGTCTAGGCATTAACAAGAAGAGATGGGGACTAAAAGTTAATATGAAGGAACGAAACTAAGAGGTGAAAGGAAAGATGGAGAAGGATTGTAGAGGATGCTGCGGAAGATGATAATGGCTGAACCAAAAGATGAAAGAGAGGGTTGTAGAGGGTGCTATAAATGATGACAGTGGTTGAACTGAAAGATGAGTGTGATGTAGCAGAACGTGAGGGATGTGAAGGTCGTTGCAGCAGTAAGTAGAAAAGAGACTGGGTAGAAACGTTCTTGTAGGTCTGGGAGAATGTGTTGCAGTAGTAAGCAAAGAAGAAGAAAAAGATAGGGGAAGTTATAGGACATGAGTTGAAGAAGGTCGACTGAGAATGAGAGAGGAAGGCAACAGCAGTTTCGGGCTGTTTGAACGTGGAGAATAAGATAAATAATAGGTTGGGCTATTGTGGAAGACCATAGCATGCTTGTCCTATCTTTTTGTTCTTTTGTTTCTTTTGTTTCTTTTGTTTTATTTTTTATTCTTTTTTTTACCAAACCAAAGAGAGAATATCTCTCTATTTGAGTTTAGAAAGAAAGGGACCATGATCCTATGTTTCGTAACCCGTGGCACGTTGGTAGATCATTATTGATTTATTTTTTATTTTTTATTTTAATTGATTGATTAATTTCATAATTTTTAATTTTGATTTGATTTTAATTTGATGGGTTAATTGAGTTTTATTTTTTGATCTTGATTGGTTGATTAAATTAAGATTTGAATTCGACTCGTTGATCATGTTTTGATTTGAATATTGATTGGTCGATTGAGTTTTAAATTCAATTTGATTGATTGATTGGGCTTTAATTTCAATGTTAATTAGTCAACCGGATTTTAATTTTAATTTAATTGGTTGATTGGAATTTAATTTCAATTTGATTGGTTGATCGAATTTTAATTTAAATGTTGATTGGTCGATTTGGATTTTAATTTGAATGTTAATGGGTTGATTAAATTTTGGATCGAATATTGATTTAAGATTTTCAAGTTTATCGTTTGAATTTTAATTTTATTTCCATTTAAAAATTTTCAAGTTGGTTGTTTTATTTCGATTTTCCTAAGAATCAAGGTCTCTACATTCAAATTGAACATCAAGGGGTGTTTCAGTCATTTTGTGATTTTTCATAAATTTCTCCGATTTTATCGATTTGGGTTCTATTAGACTCAAAATCTCATTCTGAGTGCAATGGAGGTACTTTCGAAACTTTTCGAAGATCCTAAATTTATGAAGGGTATTTTCATCATTTTATTGATTTTTGTCCATTTTGGTGAATTTTGGCATGAAGTTTCTTTCGGTCCGAATATGATTATTTTTAAGTCTTGAGGTCATATTTTTCTAGCGTAACGAGGTCTCTAAGTTATCCAAATGTGTAATGAACCTACGCGTAGTGCTTGCTAAGGTGGGTGGAAAGCGATCCTAAGCGCGCGTAATTCTATGTCACGTGGCCAGGAGAACGAAGAGAGTGAAATTAGAAGACAAAGGGAATTGGAAGGATGCTTCTCACAAACTTTTGAGTTCCTTGCGCTCATCATTAGGAATCCACAACAACTGAGTGACGGATCGTCAAAATAGGAGGGATGCAAAAATGTGGTGTTTATAATGAGTTGATACGAGGAGATCTTCTATGCAGTATTGGGAGACTATGATTGGTAAAAAATTAGAATGTAGTAATTATCATCTTAAGAAAGATTTTAAATCATAAGGTTTATGATAAGAGTTTTGACGAAATATCACAATAAGTAAAATATGGAACGATAGGTAAAGATATTAAATTTGATATGAATGTCAACCATAAGGACTATTTAAAGAATAAGATATGATATTGAAATTTCAATGACAAAATTTTTATTAAGGGGCAGAATGCAATATCTTGAGTTTTTTGTTCGTATCTCGAAAAAAAATAATAATAAAATTTTGACAAAATTTTAAAAATAGGACTTAGGGTAAAACTTTAGAATTTTTATGATCATTTTTAATGAAATCTAACTTCACCATTGGATTCAAAATGGTCGAAAAACATACTTTAGCTTATAAGTACGCTCAATGCGAGTCCAAACGGAAAAGTTACAAAATCCTCGATTTTTTGGATTGGATTAAGCTAAAAATAAAAATTAAAAGCAAGAATTTTTAAAATCTGATCACACCATTGGATCCACAATGACAAATTATAGAAAATGGAGTATTTACTCATCATTTTCGGAGTCCGGAAAGTTAAATTATCATAAAAAATGGAAACAACTTCAATTTTTAGGTCAAACTGGGTTGAAAAAGTAAATTTTTGTTAAAACAAGAATTTGTAGAATCTGACTATGCCATTAGATCTACAATGAAAAATTATAGAAAATGAAGTATTTATTTGTCATTTTTGGAGTGCAAAAAATCGAGTTATCGTCAAACTAAACAACTTCAAAAACGTTAATTTCGTCCCACAAATTTTATATAAAAAAAATTTTAATTCTCAATTATTATTCATTATCTCTTAAACTCGTCAAAGCCAGCTAGAGATATTTTTTTAAAATCATTGGTTTCAACCAACTTTAAACTCGAGATCTATCGCAAGCGGGTCCCCGTCAACATTCAGCGAAAAAAACAAAAACGTCTATGACAAGGAACTCTAAAAATCCTACTCATTCCTTTTTTTTTCTCTTATCTTTCTTTGTATTTCATCAAAAATCAGTCGCATAAGATACGGGGGTTTTGACTTTTCAACCTCCGATTTTATCTATATAGAGTTCAAACTATTATCTACCGTAGAAAGAAAAAATGACGGCATCATCGAGATCTTCAAAACCACTAGACCTGATTCAAAAATTAGTTGTCTCCACATCAGATCTACCTCGATTTCTACACTAATCATCTCAGTTTTTGCATATGTTCTTATATTCTAACACCCAAAGATTGGTAGGGGCTTCTGATTCTTATTGGTAACCGTAGATTGTGAAAATTGTATTTAGAATTTTTAAAGAAAATTTGTGACGTATTTCAAAAACATAGAATTCTTTTCTTTATTTAAAATTCATGCTAAGACCCTCATGTTTGATGTGTTTAATTGTGTTTTATAACAAATTATACATGGATAGGATATTTCACCGGATTATTTCTCCCAATTTGATCATGTGCACTGCTTGGACCCCATTTTAATTAAATTTTTGTAATTTTTCAATTTAAATAATAAAAATGAATTTCAAAGTTTGAAAAAAGATTTACTATTCAATGAACTCATAGTAGATGAATATCAGAAAATGAATGTTGTGTTCGAAACATTGAGAAGTACGAAAACTAAAAAAATAAAAAAAGATGATGAAATCATAAAATGTCATAATCACACCCGAGGAGTGATGTATGCATTTTACATTGTGATGTTATGTATGGGTTGATGAATGAATATCCAATATTAATTTACTTTCTGTTCTCATGAGATGACTTGCATGTTTATTTATGATTATACGTTATCTATTATTATTTAATGTAGACCGGATGGCCACAATTGTATAGTAGGAAACTGGATATCCATTCTCAACTCTATAATATTAATTTCTTATTATTTTCAAAGAAAAGAAATGATATGTATATGTAACTATTTTATAAATTATTAAAGAGCTTGCGAATACTTGAAGGGATAGTCTATCACATCATCTGGAGTG
Source organism: Akebia trifoliata (assembly GCF_017979445.1). Taxonomy (NCBI): domain Eukaryota; kingdom Viridiplantae; phylum Streptophyta; class Magnoliopsida; order Ranunculales; family Lardizabalaceae; genus Akebia; species Akebia trifoliata. Next base: position 17,339,158 of record NC_141381.1, on the reverse strand, counting down.
ATATACTATCCTGGGATGTACGATAGGGACAACCAAACTCATATGTGGTATGGGACACGTATGAGAGTGGAATCACAATTGAAATTCGGGTTTATTCCTTTCTATTTTTATCAGTAAACTTATAATATAAAGGTGGTCATACACGATTGGGATTGTATAGTGGGAATCATATTCATGCCAGATAGGCATAAACAAAGATGATTAGTCAGTGATCATTAACAATGTAAAGTAGTCGAATATTCTAACACATCAAAAAGATATTCATTACTTACAGTCACATCAAAACGGCCAACCTAAGTCGGGTAAATGGTCCCGTAAGTGTAGTAATGTATCAACCAGTCACAAAATCAGGAACTAATACTTTATTATTGGAAGATCATGTCCTGATTGGGAGTAATACAGTTGTAAAATTCTAACTTTCCAATTCTCTAATTCTATGACTACATAATTGTGTATTATGTATCTATTGCCTTATTTTGGATTATAAAATGAAAAGCATGTTTACTATTTCAATTTTATCAATTAGATTCGTGTAAAAAGAAAATATTATAGTGAGTACTGCTGATTGATGTAATATGAATTTTTAACTGTTTAGTTGCTCATCATTGACTATATGTAGCTATTAATCATAGTTCATTCTGTAAAACGTTGCATGTATTGAAATGATTCAAAATGCTTACTCGTTCATGCTAAGATGAGGTTATTGGTAGGAATTTTTTACTTCTCAATTGGGTAACCATTATTACTCATCATTTCTTTCTCATTTTTTTTTATTTCAAGTTCTACATTTGACAATGTCGATGTAGAGTAGTGTTAGCAAGTGAGGATCAACTGGTTGGTCAAATGGACGATCATTATCCGTTACTTGGTGAGTACTGGGGCTCTAATCCCCTAGCAGCATCAATTCGTCCAGGTGGTATTATAGATTTTGGGTTGAGCGTTAGGACTTTTGTTAGAGTAAGAAGTTTCAATAAAATCCTATATATTATTTATTTCTTTCGCATTTTGATCTACCTTACATTGTTAGATATATATAGGCTTTCGCTATTATTTTATTTTTGTATATATATGTAGGATATCATGTGTATGGTTTACTAGGTAAAGTAGTTTGAATGCCTTGGAATACTAATATAAATAGATAAAACTATACCAAAATTTTGAGGCGCCACCTAGTACCTCGAGATTTGACATAGGACTTTGTGTTAGTGTTTTGGGGACGTCACAAGACTTCTTTGGAACAACTCGAACTAGACTAACCCATTTGCTGTCCGAGATGGGTTATATAATACATGTATCTAGTAATTTGAGGACTTCCCCTCAGACAACTTCTTGTAAAACCATATTGAGTTGCCTCTGTGGTTCTCTCAAAGATTTGGAATTTTCCTCGAGCTGGATCTGGTACATAACCACAGATGGACTAATGCCTTTAATATCAGTTATGGTCCAACTTATAGCTTCGTGATGTTCACTTAGAACATCAAGTAACTATTTTTCTTGTGACTCGTCTATGTTTGGTGAGATAATGACCGGAAAAGTCTCAGCCTCTCCTAAGGAAATGTATTTCAGAGTTTCTGACAATTGTTTTAATTCAAGCTTGGGAGTCTTTCCAACTAATGGTGGAGATGAAGGGGTGAAAAGACTCTCGGCTTTTAGTTGACATTTTTTAAAATCCATCTCAAGGACGAATTCTAATAAGGAGTTACCTCCTTGATGGATTTCTCCATATCAAAAATTAGGTCAAACTGGCCTAAGTATTCTTCTAACGGGTCAATCATTTCTGTTTCTTTGAACGTGCTACTGATCAAGCTGTCTATTATGTTGACCTCTTCTACATCATCCACATTAGTGGATTGAAATTTGTTATGGAAAACATTCATTTTGACTTTCATGTCTCCAAAAGATAAGTTTATGGCCCTATTCCTAGATTTGATAACAGCATCAAACATTGCCAAAAATGATCTGTCCAAGATGATAGGAACATGGCTGTTTGGGTTGATAACAGGTTCATTGTCAAGAACTACGAAATCAATAGGGAAATATAAGTTTTTTACCTTGATTATCACATCTTCCATTACTCCCTTGGGAACCTTGACTGAACTATCTGTTAAGATTAATGTTATATCTATGAGTTTGAGTTCCCCTAAACCTAATTGTTTGTAGACAAAAAAAGGCAAAAGATTTACACTAGCCCCAAGATCTAATAGACATTTCTCGATCATGATATCCCCAATGTGCACAGAAATGGTAAGACATCCATGGTCCTCAAATTTTGAAATAACTGTCTACTGGATCAAACAAGTAGAGTGAGTTGTCATCACAACCTATCTTGGCACAAGGGTCATTCTCTTTAATATAGTGAGATTCTTGAGAAATTTATCATAAGAGGGAATTTGTCAGATTACATCCAAAAATGGAATGTTGCTCTGGACGTTTTTGAAAACTTCTAGAATTCCTTTTAATTATTTCTCTTTCCTATTGTTTGTAAGTCTATGCAAAAATGGGGTATTGGGAATGGCTAAGTTGGTTTCGCCTGGTGAAAATGCTTCTTTTTGTTTGTCATCTTCTTATGTAACAAGTGTAATCAGGTTCTTTTCTTTTGGTGGAGACTCATTTTGCTCCTTAGGCCCGTGAACCTGATTATCTACTAGTTTTCTTGAACTTAGAGTGTGGATTGCTTGGACAAAATCATAAGAAGGACCTGGTTGACTTTCTATTTCATATTGTTCCTTTAGGAAAGTTCCTCTTGGGTTAGGAACTGTTTGACTAAGGAATTGTCATTTGTTTCTCTCTCCAATAGAGAGTGCTAATTGACCTAATTGAACCTCAAGATTATTGATTGCTTGCGCATTCACTTGATTAATTTGTGACTAGTTCTAATTAGTTTGTATCTGCTATTGTATAATTGTTGTTGTTGCTTCAACAACTCAGTATCATTGTTTCTAATGATAAGTTTGTTTGTGCAACTAAGGAAGAATAATTAGTCATAGGGTCAATGACAATCACCCTTGAATCAGAACTCTGAGGTGAAGAATATTGTTGTTGTGAAATCAAAGATAGATTTATAATAGGATGAGACTGCCTATTATAGCCTTTTTGGAAATCAGTAGCACCACCCTGTCGAATATGTTCATTCTGACGGTATGAGGAATTAGGATGAAACATATTGACAAGATGATATGTTTGACTGTAGGAGTTGGGAGTGGGTTTTCTATAAGTGTTATATGATCTAATAACATTGGCTTGTTCGGGCTTTACTACTATTAAGTTGGGATAGCTCTCAATGAAATGATCGAAAGTCTCACATAGGAGACATGCTACTGATGTCTTAGTCGCGACTCACATTATAGGAGTAGCCTCTTGGTGATTAGCTTTGACACTAAAAGCGTCAAATTTATTATTCAACTTTTGCAGACCATTGACCAGGCTCATTATGGCATTTTTAAGGTCAGCCTTGACTTCATACATGCCTGACTTATTGGCTCTCATATCTTCTCTATCATAGTCTCCTAAGTTGGTGCTCAAATTTTGGGCACTTTTAGCCAGTTCAACAAAGAATTTGTATGCTTGATTGATTAGGAATCTAATTTATAAACTTTCCTTTGTACATAGACTCTAATAGGATACGTTGGGTTGTTGGGAGACCTCGATAGAAGAAATTGACCAATTGGACTTTATCTATCCCATGATGAGGGCATGTAACAAGTAAGTCATTGAATCTCTCCCACGTTTAAGAGAATTCTTCATCAAGTCTTCCCTTGAAGTTCCAAATGGCATTCTTGAATTGCTCAATTTTTGCCATTGAAAAAAATTTGGCCATAAATTTCTTTGATAACTCATCCCATGTGGTGATTGAGTTAGAGACTAATGAATTCAATCATGTTGTAGCATGATATTTTAGAGAGAGAGTGAATAACCTCAACTTGACACTTTCCTCGTCTAGGTGACCATTTCAAAATGTTTGACATAAGGTCGAGAATTTATTAAGATGGTTGTAGGGTTGTTCACTCTTGAAACCGTGAAACTTAGGTAGCATGTTGATAATAGCTACCCTAATTTCAAATTGTGTCACATTGGTTGCTAGCAAGGCAATATAAAAATGAGGGGTGGTTGTAATAGGGGTGAACAATTCATTGGGAGTTCTCTGATCTTCTCAGACTAGATGAGGTAGGATCAGATGTTGATCCATTTCTAGGATTTGAGGAATAGGTATGGAATTGAATTCTCTTTTAATTCTAAGAAGTGGATGAGATATTGTGATCTCTAGGTCAAATGGTTCAATTAGATTTTGCTGAGATCTCCTACCTAACATATATTACAGACTTGCACAGAAAATTAAAAAAAATTCACACGTGCTCAATGGATCCTTAAGACTAAACAACTACTCACCTTCCCAACCTAGGCATCGCGGTCTATGAGGGCCCATTAGGTCTATGTCTTGGTCAGTTGACTTTGTTCGGATCCTAGATCATAGTAAATGCTTCGAATTTTTTTGATTTGTTTTCAAAATTTTACAACTTTTTCATGTTACATGTAAATAACTGTAATTAGTGTAAAATTACATAATTTTATTAAAATTGATAATTATTATGTACTAATGATGAATTATATCGAATAAGGGAATTTACTATATAATTTACCTATAAAGTCTATGTAATTAGAGCTCTAAAAACTACTTTCTAGACCCTTTATCACTTACTTTCACTTGTTGTTTCATATTGTAGATGTACTACTTCATGCTTTCTTTTTGTTTATTTTTCTTTCCTCTCTGGTGAGGATTTTGGAGTTGGTTTCTTTTCTTTTTATTTTTTCTTCACTTTTGACCTTGACCTTGTTCTTGTCCTTATATTTGCAACTTTTTTTTACCCCCTTTATCTCTGCTATCTCTTAATATTTCTCCTTCTTCCACCACATTTTTTTTCCTTTTCTAGCATTTTCCTCTTCTTCCTCAATTTTTATTAGTGACTCTTAAAGCATGTCAATGAATATCAATGTTTCTTTCATTTCCTAGCAACGAATACATCAAACCCCTACTTCGTAAATGTTCTAGTGAGGCGTATTTTCCTTCTTCAAGCCAATTTAACCATATATTATTGTCTTTTCTTTGATTTGCACACGGGTGGCTTGTCTAGATTCCTTGTAATGCTTGGCAAAGTTGAATGATAGTTGGACATCTTGTCTTCACATGTTGAACATAGTATATTATATATTCTACTCGTCTTCTTTATTTCATCTACCACTTGAAGACTTTTTTTGAACGGAATTGTATAGAAATAATGGATAACATTCTTTATATATTTGAAGTTTTCTAGAAACCACTGAATGGATACATCTTGATCATACCCAAATTGTCTCGCCACCCTATGTGGATTGTATGCTACTAATGGTGTTGTAGTATCTAACTTCTTTTTTCACATAGTTAATGGGTAAGGATGCATTCTGATTAGAAATCTTGGTGTTATGATCTTATATGCATATAGCCAATCAGTGGATATCTAGGCAACTATGGTTTTGTTCTCAAAAAGTGGTTATGCTCGATATTCATTTCTCTTATACGGTCTCTATGTGATCCAAGGGAATGTACACAATTCCTTCGCATAAAATAGAGTATCTTGCATATGAGGTTATTGCACACCATAACAACATGTCCTATAGATATTTCCTAGTGTTATTGTTAGTTGTTTCTCAAGATCCAAGGATTCGAATATTTGATATGCCCATATCTACAAAATCCAGAATAGACCACCAAGGTTGTCCACTTCTGCTCCACTTACTCTTGCAGCTTCTCGTGTTATTAGGTCATGATGATAGATGTATAGTCCTTGATATAATTCAGCAACTAAAAGACTTTCTAGGCACACATCCTTCCTCTCTATCACTCTCGCAACAATGTTGGAGACGATTATACTTATGCATCTGTACGGCATGGCCAATGCAATCAACATTGAAAAGCAGTATACTAGGAATGCATTGAAGTGTGTTTCTTCATAAAAATACCCGTTATATTTCTCCTTCCATCGACTTATGTAGAGCTTTTCGTGATTTGCAATACTTCCAACCAATCTTCTCATGTCTTTCATCTGCATCCATTTTCGCAACTAGACATCATCAAGTTCATCTATGGGAACATACACTACATCTTTTGCCATCGGTAGTTTTTCTAGCCTTACTGCATCTTCAATTGTGAAAGTGAATTCATTGCCGGTCAATATGAATGTATGTGAATCGGGATTTCATTGCTCCATCAATGCTGACAACAAGGGTTCATTAGGATAAATGTCGTTCATGGATATTTCTATTGCTGAGATGAGGCCCAGTTCTTCAAACCTTTTTTTCATGCTTCCAAGGTCGAAGGCCTTTTTTCACCCATGAAACCAATGTTAATGTGAATACTGGATTTCTAGTGACAAGTCTTTATCGACTTCGTCTCTTATGAATATAGCTGGTTTCTTAGTGATCAAATCCGTCGATTCTCGTTGTCTAAGTATGGTGGGTTGCAAAGAGAGCAATTTCCTGTCTTATCATATACCATAGCTATAACCCTGTTTATGTCTATCTCCATTGCCTGACAATATTTTGCCATGTTTATTACCCATTCTATTTGCTTTGGCACTCTTGGTATTTGTACAGTTGTTTGGCTGGTAGTAGCTGCTTGTTCTTTGTTGGGGGATTTTTGCTTTTGGGTAGCTTTTCTTGCTTTTGGTGTTGTCTCACCAGCAACATATTTTCAACATATCAACAAGTCATCATACAGATACTGGATGATTTTAAATAGTTTGTTCATAGCATGCTTTCAAGGGGACTACTTCCCCTCTTACACAGTAATTTTAATTGTAACCTCTTAGAAGCCTATTTCAAAATTTCTTTCAAAAGGCCCTAATATCGCTTCACTCATCTCACTTTTTTTAGACAACACCTTCTCTTATTTTATGATATTTTCTTAACAAACAACATTTTTGTGCTCACTTACAAAATTCTTCATGGCTGGGGTGCTCCTCATTATCTTCTTCTTTTATTTTGTCATAAATCCTTTGTTCCTCAGTTTCGCTTTTCTTTAACACTAATTTCTTAGCTAAACATCGCTTTCTTCAACACATATTTTTAGTGTCAATTGAGAGTATTATCATCACTTCTATAATTGTTGGCCATTGACGAGAGCGTTATTTTAATGTAAATTTGTAGTACTTTTTCTCATATCTTTTTTATGTTATTATCAGACTGTAAAATCAATAATTTAGTCATAGTAATCAAAATTCTCATTACGTGTATTTTCTGGTAATTATAGCATTGAAATAAACGATTCCCCATAGACCCCTCTCTGGGTACCAACCAACAGGGTTAAGGATGAGGGTTGATAAACCTCAATTAAACCCCAAGTCAAAAATTCACCCCAAGCAAGTCTTGTGGATGCCTTCAAGTATCTCTCCACCACCCGTTAGAAAAGGATATGGGTGCTAGATAGGCTTTCCTAGCCTCGTTTGGATCCACCTTTTTGACTATGGGCCTTCTCTCTTTAGAAATCATCGAACCCTATGAATCTTTTGAGACATGTGTCACACATGGGGGTTAAAAGATCTTTACTTTGATGATGACCGTATCACCCCCTCACCATTTTTTCTTGTTGGAGTCATCTTAGCTATTAGATCCCTCATAGAGCTTGATGGAAGCATCAAAACCTTCCATTATGTTTCTCATTTGAGAAGAACATATTTTTTTTCTACATGAGACACGGACATGGGCGAGAATAACATCACCTTAGAAGGTCAACACACTCCCCAAAATCATTTCAAAATACCCCAATGAGAGCCCACCATTTTACCTACCCATTTCTCCTCTATTCCCATTGGCTTCATCTTCCCAAAGTCATTAGTCATTTTTAACTTTCACTTTACCCTTCTTTTTACTCTCTTCTCTACTTTGCACCACTTTGGAAACCTTATTTTTACCACCTTTTGACCAACTCCTCTTTATTTCCCTTGTCTCTCATCCAACCAATCCTCCACCTTACAAAGCCTCTCTTAAGGATTTTTGTTGGGACATTCCATTATTAGAGTTTCATCCATCTACACTACCATATTCTCATCTCTTCCTTGTTCTTTATTACTAAGCCATTTTTTATGTTCTCTCACATCATATTTGGCTAGACTTCTTGTTAGGGCTTGGAGAGGAGACTTTTTCCTCATACTTTGGGACTTTTTTGGGTACATTATCATGACTTGAGGAACTTATTTATACATGATCTTATTCTCCATCATTTTCATTTTTTTTTATAAATGCTTTCATGTTGTATATCAAGTATCCATCTTTATTAGCTCACTTTACATTAATGTATATAAATAGGTATTTATGATCTTGCATGTTCTAGTGTAGTTCTTTTTTTATTTTTCATATCAAACATGATTAATGCTTAGGGTTCACATTAGTACATCATTTATGTTCTAGTTTACTCCAGACAATTGGTTTTGAATACTAGAATACCTTGGTGGGAATTATCATATTATCTTATTTATTATTTGAACTTCTTATTTTATTATTTTAAGTGGACAAGCTCTCTAACTCTCCCAACCTTTCTTGATTGGGAGAATTTTTGTTCATGCTTTGGTGTGGCCCTTAGGCCTAGACGGTCTTTGATTTCCTGATGAAATTTGAATCCCAAAATTAAAGAATAAAAAATTTCCAATAATATATCCCGATATCAATAGGAGTCTAAAAAGGGATATGAAATTTCGATTTAAGTATGCAACCTTTATGATTAGGAAACCTACTAATTGAAGAAAGGATTTAGGATCTCTTATCTCATATACAAAAGTGGATTAGCTCTCTTATTACCTGTTGGATTAATGCGGGATTTATCCTAATGTTTGAATGAAAGTGAAAGTAAAAGTAATCGCAAAAGTTAAAGTTAAAGTTAAAGTAAAATGTGAAAATAAGAGTTAAGTGGTCAGTTTGTAAGTTGTGGTTTAAAATTGTAGTCCCGCATTGGATAGAAACAACTAAATGATGTAAGTCTTGTATAGAAGCTTTCACATAGTGTAGTAAGTGTGAGAGAAATATGGGTCAAGCTCATGTGCACGAGAGGACCCATGGGTTCTAAAAGGGATTTGAACCCATTGATCTAAAAAAACTTAGTGTGTGTGTGCACATGCGATGCATTGTGCATGTAGGAGGGTGAAAATCTTTGAATTTAAACCTCACATGGGTATGCGTGAAAGGACCATAAATGGTGTCACAATTCTACAAACATGTGTGTCTGTTCAAATAGTCACAATGCAAGCACACTTTTCAACAGTCTTGATAACTATCCAGAGAGACTCTAATTCTATAGATTCTCATTTGTTCTTGTTTTTTGCATTCATTCAATTTAGTTCTTACTTTCATAGTGCCCTCCTACTTTCAAGAGATTTTTTCGTGTATCCTTGAAGGTACAATTCACAGTACAAGTTCATTTGTACTTGTACACTAGGAGTGTTGTCTTGTACATGTGTGGAGCGTTGTATCCTAGGAGACAGACATCCAAAGACTATTAGCACATTATAGGGGCAAAATTTGTCTTAAGGCTATTATGTCGAATATAAGCCTCGCTCATTTCAATAATAAGATACTATTTTACGGTATTTATAATTCATTTTGTAGTTTTATTTCACATCATTTTCTATTTATTTTCTCTAATCTAACATCACATATTGAACACTACCATCAATTGAAGTCTTGATCAATTTGTGGACACGGGATTTTAAACATTTTTAAAAACATCCCTCCACTTTGGGGTGTTTTGGAGTCGCCACCATTCATTTTCGGAAATGGGTATGAATGGTCACCCGAAGTTGTATTTTTGAAAAACATGTCATTTTGACATTTTTTGATGACTCTCGTATAGATAGAGCATGTTTGGTCCAACCTTGATTCAAGGTAAGGGGGTCCATTTATGGAGTAGGGAAGGTGTTAGGCACCCTACTCCATCCACGTGTTGTGGTAACCTCGGATTCGGTATTTTAACTTAAAAAGAAAAAAGAAAATAAAACAAATAATAATAAAAAAAAAACATTTGATGTGTGCCCTCAAGTGTGAGGGACTTTCGATATTGGTTCAAATCATTGGGGGCACCCTTATGAAGAAGGGGCCCTTTTGTGATTTAGACCATAGTGGTGTGTGCAAGTGTGTAGGAAAGGGGTGAGTAGAAGAGGGAAGTTGGGGGGGTGTCCTTTTGTCAAACCCACCTTGACCTTCCTTGACTTCCTTTGACTTTTCTTGACTTCTTTTCCTTTGCTTGACTTGTTGGAGAGAAGGTTGAGAGTTGAGAGTTGAGAGTTGAGTGTTGAGAGTAGAGTAGGAGTAGAGAGTTGTAGTGTTTTGAGGATTTTTTTCTCAAATTTTCATTAGTTGTTGTATGGGGAGAATGGAGGGGTTTTTATAGAGGTTGAGAGGGTTTTTTAAGGGTATAATGGGGTGAAGGATGAGAGTAGTGGTTAATGGCATGGGTTTGAGAGGAAAGGGTATGAAATTTGAGATGAAAATGAGGGTATTTTTTTAATGATGGAAATGGTTGTGTTTTAACCCAAATGGTTTGGATCTTACCCAAATCCATTTGGGTAGAGTGTTTGGTGGGGTGAGATAGTGAGGGTTTGATGGGAGGAGTGGTGGTGTAAGGGAGTTGTTTGGAGAAGGAGTGTTGAGATGATTGAAGAAGTATGGTGTTTGATTTGAAGATGATGGTGATTGGTTTGATTTTGAGAGGATTGAAGGGATGATGACATGTTGGCAAATGGAGAGATGAAGAGATGGTTGATTGGTGATGGTGGTTGGTTGATTGAGAGAAGAGTATGGGGGTGATGTAGGAGGTATGGGTTGAGAGTGATTTTTGTGGGAGTATTTTAAGGGAAAGTGATGGATAGATATGGGTTGTGATGTGGGTGGTTTATAGTGTTAGAGAATGGGGAATAGGTTAGGGTGTATAGGGTATGGGTTGAGTTGTTGGTTGTTGATGATGAGAGGATGGGGAATAGGTTAGGTTAGGGTAGGGTTATGGGTGAGTTGATTTTTGGAGGGAAGTGATGGAGTTGGTTGATGATGATGAGAGGATGGGTAATAGGTTAGGTTAGGGTAGGATTATGGGTTGAGTTGATTTTGGTTTTGGAGGAAGTGATGGAGTTGGTTGATTAGATGAGGGAGGGGGAAGGGTTGTGTGAAACATGTGTCATTTTTTGTTATGGAGTTGGTGATTGGTTTTGATGAGATTGATAGGTTGGATTGGGTTTGGATATTAATTGGCTTAGATTGTGAGTTGGGCTTAGGTTGGGTTGGGTTAGAAAAGTAATTTGGGTTTTTATGTGATGGGCTTAGCTTAGGTTGGGTTTGTGTTGGATTGGATTGTAGAATAGGATGGGCTTAGCTTAGGTTGGGTTTCGTTGTGGGTAATTGGATGGGCTTGGGTTTAATGAGAGTGATTGGACTTGGGTAGAATAGTAGTGGGTTGAATTTAAGGATGTAGGAGGGTGGTGAGGTGTGCGGGTCCATGGGCCACGTGGGTGACCTCGGACATTTATTAGTTGAAAATAGATTGGGTTCTTGTAGGTTTGGGCCTCGGGGCCCGTTCCGATTTTTCGATTTTTTGGGGCATCTTGCGTCGAGGGCCCGCTCAAATTCGGGTGTCTACACAATTCAAATAAGAGAAAGAAAAGAAGGTGTGTCTACAATTGAAGAGTGGATTGAAGATTCACACTAGACGACGGGGATTTCTTATTCTATTTAGGTTCATTCAATTGAGAATTTATTTCAATGGCACAAGATATGCTTTCTTGATCACTTAATATTGAGATATATTTTTGAACCTAGGACATGAGAACAACACCGAACATGTCTTACCAACTTAGCTAAGTTGGCACTTAATTAGTATTCAGATATATGATAGTTCAACAATTTTGAAAGACATGATATTGATCTATGTCTCATGTAAAATGGAATGTAGAGTAGTTTATATTCTTACATATAACCCATATTTTTTTTTGTTTTTTCTAAGTTACATATAATTCATATGGGACAATTAATGGTTGTCAAAGTAAGGTTTATTAGTCTCCTAATCCCAACCATGTATATATAGATTACAAAAACAAATAATTTGTTTTCGCTAAAATGAGTTACAATGCTAGACCTACAATTACAAAATCTTGGTTCATACTAATCATAAACAATTAAATTCTGAAAATTATAAATAGAAAATACAAAGCTGATCAAAACCTATTGGCTTGGCCAAGTTTTTCAAGTAGATCGTTTTGAACTAATTTTTCACCGAGTCAAAGTAGGCCCTACAACTAATCACAAAGGAAAACTTGCTCAATGTCTTCAACTCCATTTTGATATATTTGAGTCAAATTGTATTTGGTCTATGCTATGCGATAACTCATTAGAGTGGGTATCCAACACAATCTACGACTAACCTTCAAGGGGTTGACTCAATGGTAAAACTAGTGATAGGGGTTTTATCTTTCCTCTGGTCGTGTGATCAATATTTGGTGGCCTCTTAACTTACACTATTGCATGTTGGGAAATTTCTGCAGGGTTCTGATGTGCAATCGTAGGGACTAGTCCATCCCAAGAGGGTGTGGGGAAAGCCTATGATATTTTTATATATATAATGCAGCCTATGCTCTAGGCATCCATTGCTAGTATACCTCGGACATATACACATAAACTTCCCTAACATAAACATTATTAATTTGCCATTTTGAATGTGAGAAAACAATGAAGCTTTAAAAGGGCATTCAAATAAACCCTAATTTGACACTTATCTTCCTACTACGTGAGAAAAGGGGTAAATTCGATGCTAAGTTCATTGAATTTGACGGACCAATTGGTGTTGAATTTACCTTTTTTCATGTAGTGAATTGGTGAATGATAGTTACACAAGTTGACTTCTTTGAGCGCATATGCAACTTTGAACTGAAGTGAAAGTTTTGGTTGGTCATACATGTCACTATGGATACTGCTTCATGAGTGCATTTCTTTTATGATTTCATGCTACCGCTTTCCATCCGCAAAATGTGCCTTCCAACAAGAATGAGTCCGACTGTTGCCTGACATTGCGAAGAAACCAATATCGTCAAATATCATACACCCCAAGCAGGCATGTACATCCCAAGCTAACTTGAGTCAAATACCACGAACCATGAAACAAACAACCAGTAACTTTTTTGCATATGATAAGCAAGACTTGCCCAAACATCCACTTAGTGCAATGTTGCTTATGTGCTAAGAAAAGTCAACTTCCGCATTGTCATCCTCCAAGAAAGACATGTGTCCCAATATGCATGCGTACAAAAAATTCGAGAAACGACGCTAGGTGAACAAAGAAATGATATGGCCGCACAACAACATAATATGGCCAGGATTGAAAAACAATAAATAGGATGAGAATGAAGAAAAAACAGGAATGCATTTCCTATACAAAAGACATAAATTCTGTCGAGAATATAAAAGAAAGGAGCCCATGAGGATTTGGTTTAGAGGATATTAGGTAGGAAATTCAAGAGTTCTATGAAAATCAAAATTCCCTCGGATAATAGGGATGATAGTAAATTGTTGTATATCGTTCGATTGTGAGGCTCTTTAATTGTATAAATCAACCAACAATAAGACCAAAAATTTTCCATTTGGATGATCACAACTATTAAGAACCCGATTCCTACTAATTATCTATAGTCTGTTGCTTATTTGAGTTCCATTTTAGTTAGGAGAAGTATTATTTCTATTGTTAGTAAGAGTCTTTGTTTATTTGCAAAATTTATTAGTAGTACAAGTCTTTTCCTTATTTACAAAAGTTCATTTGTAGTACGAGTCTTTGTTTATTTAAAAAGGGTCTATAACGGATTTTCCAACAGGAATTTTTAATAAAAATTAGTTTATTATACAAGGAACCATTGCCCTTCTAAGTGAATCGACTCTATAGGATCTAGATCCTATCATCTGGTATCAAGTCCCAGGTTTTCAATCTCTTCCATGGTGACAATGAAAGAATTACATGATCGTTTTGAGTCGATTCACTTAACATGAAGTTCTTTCCCTCCCCCACCAGCACCGCACCAGCCACAACAAGGGCTAATTGACCAGCAACTTCGTGGCCATCAACAATTGATCGGTCCTCAATACCAACGTCCCATATAGCCCAATTTTGAGGGACCACCAACATATGGAGGATCAATTCAAATTGATTTCCTCAGTTCAAAAACAATGATCCAGATTTATGTTACCTGATTCATGGGTTCGCTCGGTTCGAATTCAGGTTTGTGAGTCATGGTTCACCAGTCAAGAATGAACCCGGTTTGTAGGGATGGACAGAGATGCGGGTATTTGTAGGCTGTAGTGATGAGTAGGATAAAAAGATGTTGAAGCTGGTAGAGTTTGGGAAGGAAAAAAAAATCAGATTTTTTTTATTTACAGGTTGAAGACAAGGGTACTTGGTCATTTTCTATTAGTCCATTAATAAAGACTAAGGTCAATGTGGTATGCTATCAATTTAAAATTTTAAACTTGAATATAATCAATATGTTGAACGGGTGTAAAATATCACATAAAAGAGTCCTCCTAAATGACTTCATTTCTCGGTGCTGTAACACTACGTAACATGGTAGTGGTAGTGAGTTCAGAATTTCCAAATATTATGCAATGTAAAATCAAGTGGTTCATCAAATTCGCTTCATCTTACAAACCAGGAGTGAACCGTACCATGAACTGGTTCTTGGTTCGATAATCTAATAACGAATTAGGTACCCCAGATCCAGATGGTTGGTTTTTTTTATTGAACAGACTCTCTAACAATCAGATAATGCAGATGGCTGCAATTCACCTTATAGGTGATGCCCTTTCATGGTTTCGATGGATGAGTTGCACTGTAGGAACTATGCCTAGTGATCAGTTTACTTGAGCCTTAACGTGTTCGATTTGGAATTTGGGATTGTGTTGATCCAGATGGAGCATTATAAATGTTTTGTCAAGAGTGTACAATATGTGATTATCAAAAAAAAAAAAAAAAAAAGTTTGGACTCCTCTCCAATTGTACAAGGACACTATGAGAGCCCACCCTCATTAGTTTTTTTTGTTGATGACTTGGGAGATGCATATGCATGTAGGAGTGCAAATGCTGCAACCTACCTCTCTCACTCAGGCATCTGCTTTGGCGCCCTTTCAAGAAGAGCGGGTTCTAGTTCTCTCAAACGAACGTTATGCTCGACATCATGCAGACAGACAGATCTAATTATATTTCACCATCGTCCGCACTTACATCTTCCAGTCCGTCACCTTTTCATCCTCTCGCCTAGCCTCCCAAATTATAAATGTCTCACTCTTGCAGAACAAAAGGAATGACGAGAGAAAGGCTTATGCTTCAATTGTGATGAACAATTCAAATACGGACACCAATGTAAAACACTACATGTCCTACTCTTGGATGCAAGGAACATTCAAGTGGGGATCTTGATTCCGCTCTTGGCGATCCAACCAACCCGAAAATTTTCATCCATGCTACTACTAGCACCATTCGATCAATTACTATGAGGTTTATGAGCTATTTGAAGAAACTAGCTGTTACAGTGTTAATCAATTATGGTTCAACCCATAATTTTCTACATCCTTCGTTGGCAAAGCATTGTGGGTATACTGTACAATGCACAAATCCACTTCAACTTATGGCTGGCGATGGTGGCTTCCTTCAAAGTCTCGGAAGGTGCAAAGGAGTACAATCATGTTTACAGGGGTTTATTTTCACATCCGGTTTTTTTCTTCTTCCTGTAAGCAGATGCAACATTGTTTTGGGTGCTTAGCGACTACGGTCCTTGGGTCTTATTGCATGGTACTTTAATAAATTAATGATGCATTTCGAGGTGAATAAGACTAGACACACATTAGTTGGTCAGGGGTCACCTTCGGCTTTGGTAGAGAATTTTCATAAAATACCAAAGGAAAATTCTGAAGTAGACATCATTTCACACATTTCTGATGTGGATGCGTGTAAAGAACCATAGATGATTTTCATCAAGATACAAGTGAGAAGCATCTATGGCAATTTCAATACCAAAACATGCTAATAAATCTGGGATTTGTAATTGAATAAATAAATAAATAAAATTAAATGCATGATCTTAAAACATATGTAGGACATTTGATCTCTTACACAATGATGATGGGACCCTCTATTACAGGGTGAAAAAATATGTAGAGGGGAATGACGAGCAATCAATTTATAAAGAAGGCGCACAAGGCCTCTCTCTAACCATCCTATAAACCCTCCTTCCTACTGTTATAGAGGGCAATCTCGTAGGGCTGGCTTTCTAGCATTTATATACACATCCAAATCTAATAAAATTATTTCTTGATTCCTATCGAGTGTTTGGATCATTAATTACATTGAAAACGATTTGGCACCACTTTTTAACTGATGAGCAGTAGCAGCAGCAGCAGCAGCCAGCTTATATACAATGTTAAAATCCAAATAAATGAATTAAATCTTTGTAATGGCTGTCTGATCATTCATAGAATAGACATGATGAGACTGTTAGGTTTGGGTCCATCCTCTTCTACGAAACACGAGTACAGACTTTGCTGTTAAGGAATTTAGGTGCTAAGCTAATGAACAAATGTGTATTGATAAAGCAAAATTTCTCAATATCCTATTGACTCATCAGCTTAGCACAGAAAATTCTTATTCCTCTTCGACCCATCAACTAAAATCAGTTTGGTTCCCAACTGACACCCTTAGTTGTTGTGGGAGCCAGCCCCACCATACCCACAATCAAGCAAAAGAACAATTCTAAATAATTCAAACATTTAGCCCTGTATTTTGTTGGTAAGATCCTGTTGGCAGAATGGACTGTACATCAAGGAGTGACCTAAAGGGTCCAGCTCTATGCTGGGCTGGCTGGGGGGTGACGTGCCTCCTTTAATTTTTGTGGGTCGAAACTTTTGCCCAAGGAATATTTTCCATCCCTGTACTGTACTGTTTATATATTCATAGCAAACTCAAACGTTTTAGGGTTTCAATGAGAGATTTTTAATTTTCTAACCGACTTTCATAAAAAAAGAAAATAGTGTCAGGAATGTAGGCATTCTTGCCGAATCACATTGTCATGTTTTGCCTTTGATTTTCGTTGTAGTTGAATTGTTATTGTTCTTCTAGCACATATTTTTTTCTACAGAAAGCATTCAAGTAACCACATTAACATTTAATTAAAACAAGTAAGGCCAACACCAAAATATTATCAATTTGTAGCTCCAAATCTTCCCAACTATCTCTAGAAAAAATCTCATGGTCCTTTTGGATAGAAAATGGAGAAAAAAAAAAGTCAACTTGCACAAATGGCCATTTGAAGGTCCACTTGAAGAGAATACAGAATCATCAATGGAGAAGAAGAGTTAAAAACCATCATTAGTAAATGGGTTTCAACATCAATAAAGGAATGGGTTCTCAGAGAAGGGAATAAAAAACATCCAACCCTCTTGAGGCTTGAGAGTTGGGAAGGGGTCATAACATAACAGATTCTTATCCCTTTTTTTACTCCAAGGAAGTCAAGCTGAATGAAGTCTCATAAATCAAATTCACGTCGAACCACACAAATCTATTTTAACAGATTTTCTTGCATCAACACTCCCATCAGTCGATCATAAACGGGAATTTTGCCTCGTTTTATGTGGTTCGACTACGGAGTGACCACGAACAATATGGAGATAAAGATGATTTTGGATATTGGAGACAGTGGATGTGAGAGCAAATATAAGTTTTAGCATGCAAAATGTGCTTGGATGGAAGATGGATCATCCCTATATAATGACATGAACTTGTATAGATTTGAATAGGTAAGCTTTCATTCCTCCTTAGAGTTCTGGAAGTCAGCAAGGGAAGCTCTTTAGGTCAGATTGTTGAAGTAGTGGTATAGACTATGGAAGATGGAAATAAACCTGAGATGTCTCCTCTTTATCTCCCTCAAAGACCTCCAATAACAATTGGAAGTCTTCAATGATTAACCAGAGCTTGTTGGAGGTTTGAGGGGGGTACAGAGGATAGCTCTCATTTAAAAGGAAACTGCACAATTGACAAGCTTGGCAAAATCAAATATTTTGCTATGTAGGTATCTTCCTTCCCCTATATTACAGATGAACTTTCAGGTTTTCAGGGATTTTTATATATCTAAAACTCAGTTTCTTGTAAACTTCTCAGATTTCTATCGACTTGGGTTACATCTCTTAAAAAAACAGAAGTAACTTATTTCTGATGATAAATACAATTATAACTATCAATAAGATTTTGAAGAAAATTCAAAACAAGAGAAAACAATAACTTCTTAACTATAATGAATTACTCCTACGCTTGCTTATTGAGGGTGGGCTATAATGCTCTCTAATTGGTGCCCTATGATAACTCAACAATCATGATTGTAGAAACCAAAAATATTCCCTTCCTAGGTATTAGCAAAGTTACTATATCAAGGAAATCGGATCCATTCTAATCTGATCCAACCCATAAACCCAGTTCAAAAAATATAGAGGTTCGGCCACCTTAGCTGAACCTCTTTGTTGATCTCTCCAAGAGGTTGGGACACAATGTCCGACCCCTCTCTCAATTTGCTAGAGGTTCAGACACAATGTCCAACCCCTCTCTCAATTCGCAAGAGGTTCGGCGACCATGGCCGAACCCCCTCTCAATTCGCAAGAGGTTTGGCGACTATGGCCGAACCCCCTCTCAATTCGCAAGAGGTTCAACCACTATGGCCGACCCCCTCAATTCACTAGAGGTTTGGCCACCATGGCCAACCTCCCTTTCAACCCGTTAGTGATTTGGCCCCCATGGCCAATCCCTCTCTTGATCTTGCTAGGAGACTTGGTTTCTTTGGATGACCCCTCTTTCAAACCCCCCACTAGGTGGTTGAGTTCCCTTGGCCGAACCCATCTCTTACTCCTTTAAGGTTATTTGATCACATCGGCCAACTACCATGGCTTGGTATTCCTACCAAGGCTTGGTATTCCTACCAATTTATTACAAAGATAAGGTTCAGCCCTCCAAACTAACTCTTCACTACCATAAACCTATCCACTTGGTAACAAGAGAAATAATAATATTAAACCACCCTAAAGGTAAAAATACCATGATTGTTATTTCAGACAAGACTACTCAAATAGCACAAACCTTTCTATCATGGTAAAATAGATACGATGTCTGAAAGAGTTACAGCAGCATAACTTGACTGAGTCAACTAAGTAGTCACCAAGTTGAAGCAATTACATATTTAAAGCCACTCCTCATAAAGGTTACAAGAACCATGAATGGGTCTTCATTATCATCAAAGTATCATGGGATTATATTACCATATATACTAGACAACATGGGGGAATAGTTACAACTCAGTTTACTATCCCCATATATATATATATATATATAGGGAAGCATTCGGAGGCCCTAATGAGAGCCAACATTGTCTATATATAGAAACAAAGGTTTTAGGAAAACATACATCTTAACAAGCCACCTCTTATTGAAGGTTTATAAAAGCTATGAATGAGAGGCCATCACATATTCATTGTGCTTCCTGCAGTAACAATAATGCTAACCAGTGTACGTAGTGCGGTAGTGGATTCAATGCTCTATAGTGTGGTAGTGGACCCATTCAATGCTCTATAGTCCTATATTGTTGATGCTGAAGGTAGATCTTGGCAAATCAAAGAATAAATGTAACTAAGGCTTTATTCAGGTAGCTCTGCTTTCAACCCAAGTGCTACTATGGAAATCACTTCTATAAGAATTGTAATTACAACAATGATAGCGGTGACAATGTCTGGAAGTGCTTTTTGGGGTCCAAAATGCTTTTCGAAAATCGATAATAGCCCCAATTAGAAGTAATCAACATGTTGAAAGTTCTAAAAGATGGGGAGAAAATTCCAAGTAATGTGGATTGAGACAATGAGACCTAATACAAGACCTAAGCTACATAACTTAAAACATGCTACTATATATCCTTTTCGCTTCTTATTTTCTCTAGTTTAAAGTGTAAATTATTAGCTAGTAGATGAATAGAACCATTAGAAAGCCATCGCCTAGATCTTTACAATAATATCATTATGGAATATTTTAAATTTAGTATAAAATTAGTTAGTTATGGTATAAATCTTACCCTTATAAACTAACTTTTTATGATTAAGAATGATGAGTACAATACCAATATATCATTTTTCTAGAAATATTATTTTATACATTTTATTGATCTTAACAGCATTTTTGACTAGTCTAAAATGTACTGAGCAAACATGAAGGTGTCCTCATTTCTGATAATAATAAATTCTGCTACACTAGTCAATAAGATTTCATGAAAAAAAAAAATGCTCTAAACAAGAGCCAACAGTCACTCCTACAACGAATTAGCCACTATAAATGGAATAGCTCCTTTGCATACTTCCTCAAGAGTGGACTCAGGTATCTGCATGAAGGAGCTTATAAACCAAAATCCATACCCTAATTGCAGGAAGTTTTGTTCAAATGGTGCTTGCTTACACTTTGGAATCTCTCTTTCTACAAAAATCATTTTGGATTACTGCTACCATGACTATGACCCCTGTAAATATTTCTAGTTCTCCAGATTTATATTCAAAATTGAATATAGTTAATATTTCAACAATTTATCATATAAACAAATATATTTAAAAATTTAATAACATTAATAGATGCTTGAAACTAACCTTCTTGACTGCTAACAGCCACTTCATGAGATGAATGTGATCACACTTGCCCGCTAACAGAGCCCTCAAAATAGCAACATCTTCTGGACTGAAGCACTGTTGAAAATTTACATGAAGGCGTGGCAAAACTTCCACAAAATTTTAAGCACAAAGTATGACGATATTAATAAGTTGATCTTCCTGCCCTTCTTCAAAACAAAGAGCTCTAGAAGCATAAGTATCATGAAATAATCAAGAAGAAAATGTACGGCTAACTCTATTAAACAATAGCAACTGAACATTTTGTTGGGAAAGTTCTACTTTTACAATAAGAAACTCGTAAAAATAATATGAAGGAAAACTTGAAACATGAGTAACCAAGCATAAAAATGTAAACTCTCAACACCAAACTTCTAAATGTTATCTAATGAATGAGAAGCTTAGATTTGGGATTCTAATTGCAGATAACAAAGAAAACATGGGTGAGGAATCAAGTATGATTATACTATACAATGATTGGGCGCTTGATGTTTGACTGAAGGTGACATTCAAAATATTCTGAAACAAAAGAGAAACGATTACAAAAAGTGGATTTTATTTTGTTTTAGTCTCCCCAACAAAATCACTTACTTGAATATGACCGGAAAACCCACATACTTATCCCACCTCAAGATTCTAGAACTCTCTCTAGTTCACACATCTTCAAAGTCCGATTAAAGTGATTAAATATGTGCCATGTATTCATGGCCTTATCACTGGTAAGAGCCCTGTAATAGTCTAGCTCCTCCCAAACCATATATGAGGGAATCTTGGAGTATCTCTCATTGGTGATCAATACCTGAGTCATCGTAAGAAAGAGAAGGTTGTTACATTTTGTGATCAATATTATAAATCTTTACTTCAAAAAAAAAAAAGAGAAACATCTTGAGTTTTGGATCTTAGGAAGCATTACACATTTTCTTATCCGTGTGATCCTTTCCATAATGCTTGTGAAGGTCCAGTGTTTATGCCTTTAAGATCCTCAAAGTAGACTTAAGACCATAGATAGCATTAGGTTGGTGGCCAAGAAAGAACATGAAAGCCTCTTGGAATTGGCTATTCACACCCCATAATCTTATTTGTGGGGTCAAATCAACATTTCTCTTATCCAATAGATATCTCCCTCCCTTCCTCAAGAGTCAAGACCACTTTCTCCATAACCAATGTATGTTATAAAACCACTCTCAATAAATAGCATTCTCAGAACCAGTGAGACTGTGAAATAATGTCAGACAAAGAACTTTTAAGAAAATAATGAGCAAACCCACATAAAAAAAGATGACTAGAAGGAATCTCTTTGGATATTTCAAAACCTTCATAAAAGCATACAAGGAAAGAATAAAAATGTATCATCTTGAACAACTTAAATTTCCATGCTTCAAATTATCGACCAATAACGAATCATCACAACTTAGTCTAAAGAATAAAAAAGTTAGAAAAAAAGACGAGTGTTATATGTGTGTGCATCGATTCAAGCATTGGATCTAAGAGGAGGATCAACATCTTGAATTATAGTCTTACAATGTGTTCTATTACGAAGTCCTAGACATTCCAATTGAATATATTATCAGAATTGTAGCATAACCCATAAGTTTTTTTCTCTGTGACCTCCAAAACCCTTACCAAACAATCAAAAAGGAAGTAAAAAAGGCCAAAACAAACAAATTGAACAGGCCCAATTCAAAACTATACACAGATATCTCTGAATTTCAAACAGTTTTCAGTATTTCAACAACCACAACAAAGTAAAACAAAAAAAAAAAAAGTGATTCAAAAGGGGCAAACCCCACCAAGATCACGCCTGGGTTCCCGACAATGCCTTCATCTGGACATGATTTGATTCCCCGGTTGACAATGTTGGCAATGCCTCGTATGACCCAAACCTCCTAATTCCAACACTCTTCGCCACAACCGCATAAGTACCCATCACTATAACCACCACAAACATCACATGAATCACAAATACCAGATCAAGAATCGCCACCGCTCTCAACCGCGACTCCTCCAAATCACATTTCGTCGATCCCTCAACCCCACTCACCACATCCAACAACCTATGACACCCTTCAGGAATAAACCCTTCTACGTAGAGCGACAATCCAGTTTGCAGAACCCAAAGTCCTTGCAAAAACAACGATGCACCCAACCCTACATCAGCTACAAATAATTTGGGTTGACAAGCGAGAATCAAACAGAGGAGAGACGATAAGACGGATATCCGAGCCGAAACC